>NW_020448397.1:0-9155 GCF_003343035.1 Apteryx rowi | reverse complement strand
TGGGTTTAACGCTCAATATTTAGCTTGGAGCTTTGGCTTGTATTGAATGCTGCTGTACCAAACATCCCAGATTTCAGAATATCAAGATCATATAGGAAGCTGTCATCCAGAGCAGGGATTAAGTTTTAAAAACACACTATAATCTGAGTGCGGAAAGATTATTTTAAATCACATTCAAAGTGAGCCCAGGAAAAGGTTAGTCCATCCTTAATCATTAATGTGGAAAGCAACTACCAGCATGACTCAGTGAGTGAAGGGAAGCTCAACTGGAGGCTGCTCAGAGCTCCATGAGTCTTAGGAGTTGCAGTCACTGCTGGTGACAAGTAGCTAAAGAATAAATGAAGCAACCAGAAGGGCGGCAGGTTGGGGTGGGGGTGGGGGGAAGAATCCTAAAATCCAGATTCTCTTACACAAATACCCCTGCGGTTTTCTGCAGCGAACATGTCAGGCAGGGCCTTGTATTTCAGTCTATACCCCAGCTAACTGGGTCTTCCTTTGTAAACTGAAGCACAAGCCATTAGCCTTCTAAGGAAGAAAGTGCACATAGCTTGAAACAGCAATGAAAAATCTCACATAAAAAGCCCAAGGGAAACAGACCTTTCCAAAATGCCAACAAAGATTAGCACTTCAAGCAGCAAGTAATGTACACTGAAGAACGCTGACACCCTCCTTCAAAACTCTAGTGCCTTTGTTAAATTACTAGTACATTTATAAAACATCAACTCTGCAAGCTGATGCTGCCTTATCAAAAAGAGAGAAAAACAAGAAGGGCTTGGCGGGAAACATGAGCCACATACAAGCTGGAAAAAGCCTTCCTTCACCAGCGCAGGCAATGCGCAGTGCACACAGATGAAAGTGGGACACAGCATCTGCCTTCTCAGCCAAAAATGAAACGCAGATGGGGAAAATGGCTGGCTCGTCTATGAGCTGGAAATGCAACACAGCTGCTGTCGTCTATGAGCTGGAAATGCAACACAGCTGCTGTGAATCCCAGCTTCAATAGCATGTATTTAGATAGTCTCTCAGTGGGTCTCAGAAAGGGTTTGCAATGAGAACCCAGCTAATAGCCTGTAAAGATTAATTAGACCAAGTCTGAGCAAGCTAGAACTAGAGACTAGTTAGATCTAGCTACATCAGCTAGAACTAGGTGTTGAGTTTCCAGTTAGAGTTTGGTTACTTACTTTGGGGCTATCAGCTAACAAGGCTACTACATATATTTAAGCTTTAAAATAAGGTGAAAAGGGAAACTGGAAAACACATTCCCTATTTGAGGGAGGAATAAGCTCTCCAGACAACACTCTTAACTTTCCAGAGAGCGTGAACTATGGCATCTGCTCAATTGTTTGCCAGACTGAGCTGGCAGGAAAATGGCTGGAAGAGAAGGAAGCGAGATTTTGATCTTCACTGAGGGGACAATGCACACGATATTGTTGAAGCAGCTTTGGTTAGCAGTTTCTGCTGAAATGGTTAAAAAAATTAGTGACAGCTGTGTTCCAAATAATTACCCAGTTAATCTGCCATCAGATTGAGGGATTAATTATTATAAGCCTACCAGCTGTAGCTGTCAAAGGTAAGTGGAGAAGGGTAAAGATAGCCGCTATAGTCTGGGGCCCAGCACATCAGTTTGCAAACAGGGTTAGCGGGGTAACAACAAGAGGTTCTTAAGAACATAAACATTGACATTATGTTCCAGGGATTTCAACACCAACCCAAATCTGTCATATGTCTTAAGAGGTCGGATTGGGAAATCCAACTTCTCAATCATGACAAGGGTTTAGGAGTTAATACCAGCCTTGAGCTGAGATATTACAGAATCAGAGTTCCATATTAAGCAAGGAGAAAAATAGTTTAAATATTTATGATGGATTACAAAAGAAGAACAGCTAAGCGAGGAAGTGAAATAAAACCTTATAAGCAAATGGTATATAGAAGCAAACACAGAGCAAAGTGAATGTCTCCTGAGATTTTTCAGATGTGCTGGAAAACACTTTAAAAAATACGTTTGGATCTTGAAAACCCAAACGTGAAGCAAACTTCACATTTTCTTTATAGCTAGTCATACCACAAAAAGCTGTTTTGCAGAATCCATGACAGCTTCTTCTTGCACAGTTCTGGTCCCCCAATAATCCTTGTTAGAGGTGGAATCTATGATTGTCAGTAATGTGCACATATTTAGCTTGCACGTGTACATTAAAATTCAGGTGATGCATACTGCTTTTTTTTTGGGGGGGGGGAGGGGGGTAATCAAATCAGCTTGGCTCTGCAAAAAGCCTATGCAGCACCTCATTCCAGAACGAAAGGACTAAACTGAAGCAGCACAGCTGTTGCTTCGCACAGGTATCCCTTTGTACGTTTTTTAACCAAAAGAGAAGGTACCAGTTGTTTTCCTGACTCTCAGCAGACCTTTTGAATAGATTATTCTGTCAAAAGAGTAAAGGATCCTGATCTAAAAAATTTTAACATTGGGGCAGTTTCAGATATTTGAAGACTATCAATCGTCTTAATTTACCTATAGTCCTCTGCTAGCAGATGAGGCAATTGATACAATTTAGCAATACACAAGAACACTTACAAAATTCACTGGTATTTCGATAATACGGGATAGGCTACAACATGAATGTAATTTGAAATGTTTTAAGCTTTAAGCACATTACAACAGTAATAATTATTTGCAGGCTACAATTACTAGTCCTAACCAGACAGATTTTCTCATTGGGGAGAAAGAGATTTTGACACTTGCTAATTTATAAATGCTCCAAAAAAAAAAAAGAAAAATCATACAAAAGGAGGTTTCCCAACTTCTGCACACTATTATTCATTGCACAGGAAAAACCTGTATGAATTCTGTCAGCTGTACAGTACTGTACAAGAAAACACTTCCTTAGTTTTTCTTTGCTGATTTGAATCTTTTGAAGAGGAGTTAATAATACACCCTTGGCTTTACTTCCCCCTCTACTTTATGCCCCCATCTTTATCCTGATGTGTCTTGGACTGACATTATCTTTAAGGTAAGCTTATTCTAGTCCTTAAAAGAAAGCATACATTAAGAAAAAAATATATAGTAATTGTTCTTGCACATTTTTCCACATTTTTCTTAACTTGACCGTTGTCTTTACATATCAAAGTGCACAGCAAAAGAAATTTTTGCAGGATTTTGTCAAATTCGCTGCTGACACCAGAATTTAAGAATGTTGCATTCATGTCTTACATAGGTGCCACTACCAAGGAGTCATCAGAGCTAGGATGATAATACCAACACTTAATCAGGCTTTTTTGTCATTTATGTATACAAGCTGATGGATCTATTAGGGCCACAGCAGTCCCAGATTTCTGAAACAACAAGTGCCAACACTGTCATAAGATAGTGACAGCCATAACCTAACTGTAACCTATCATGTTCTAAAGCAGGAAAAAGGATGTTTTTAGTTTAATGTCTGCATGGTTTTTATTTAAAATTGGTCTGAAATATTCAGTTGATCTTCCAAGTGATGACTTAAGTCCTCTTCTGTTAACATATTAAGGGAACAATCTTAATTTTTTAAGCTGTCTTGTATACTTTAAGTAATATACTTATTAAAGTATACTTTAAGTATACTTTAAGTAATAATAATAAAAAAAAGGGTGGTGCATCACAGATGTACATGGAAGGAATGGTTTTATCATACCAAGGTGCCTTTAAGTGATGCAGCCAGTGCAGAAATCATTAAAGGAGGCAGTACAAAACCACAATATGCAAAAGGACAAATTAACAGTTACTATCAGATTACTGCAGCCCCAGATGCTGAAAGCGAACTGTAGACAGCTAGCACGAGGTAAGACACCAGAGCTTCGGGGACAGGCTAATACACCAAGCAGGATCTAGAACTGGTTAACAGGGTACAAATTTAGCATTCCCACATGAGGATAAAGATAAACCAAGTGCGGATTAATAAGTAACTGTACAGATTAAAGTTAGCAGTACTGCTTCAGCAAAGCACACCGTGTTAATCTCAAAATATGCTACATAAAAGTTAACAAAATATTTTAGGAAGTTTTCAAGTATTTATGTAGTGGGTTGACTGTTTCTGGGGGAAGCCAAGCTTTTCCTCTCTAGGCTCTCAGTTTTATTTAAGAGACTTAACTGCTGCTCAAACACACAGTAGCATTTTCATGTTGATGACACATCAGTCAGTTAAGAAACACCTATTAAGACCTTCAGAAGAGGTGATGCTCTGGGGATTATTTTATACAGCAGCCCACAAAAAAACAGGTGGAAAACAGCAACTGGTTTAAAAAAAAAAAAACCACAAGTGTATTTTATGTTGGTATTCCACTTGGAACAAGATTACAACATTAACAAAATCCCACCTAAACTGAGCTGTGAGATACTGAAACACTGTGATTTATAGTCCTAGACTCAAACGTTTTGCTGTCCAGCATGAATGATTTTTCTAAGCAGCCCCTTGCTGCTCTGGGCGCTGCAGGTCTCCATCCCTCTCTCGGCTGGGCTCCCTAGCTGGACACGCGCACCACCGTCACGGGCGCCCCGATGCACAGCAGCCCAGAGGGCAGAGCGCCCACCCGCAGCAGTRGCACGGCTGGAGATGCTGCTCATGGCAAGGTCCTCACCCAGGAGCCACTGGCCAAGCAGCACGCAGGGAGGGGAAGCTCCCCCGTTCCTGCTGGTTGGTGGCTCTGGGACGCATCCGGGGGCAAATCTGGGACTCGTCAGGCTTTGAGAGGGAGGACACCTCTGCCGAGACCTGTTTCACATCATTACTTGGTGTTATCGGGACAGGCAAACCTCAGGCATTTGGAGGCGGCCTCGGGCAAGGTCTGTTTGGGACTCGCTACGCAGACGCTTTGTCTAGTTTCACTCAGGGTGCAGCAGGGCCCCACCAAGTGCCACGTACTGCATTTCCCCCACTCTCCTCCATGCCTTTCAGTGGAACTTCAAGCTTCACTTGAGAGAGAAAAACATCAATAAATCACTCGTGATTTGGATTCTGGAGAATTAGGGATCTTCTCCCACACTAACGTGGGAAGCTTTCTTGCATTATGCCCTGCCTTTAAAATAGCATAACCACAGTGAACAGGCATCGTACGTGGATGTTATCAAGTACCCATCTCGGTGCCTCTAAGAAATAACAACTCCCTTGAAGTATACTGCTGTGTTTGCAGAACGTTTATTTTTGTTCCCCGAGTAATTTTAACAGGAGGGAAAAGTTAAGGAGCAGTAATGGAAAACCTCCAGCTTCAGACAAGCTAAGGAAGGAGGTCAGAAGTCTTGACATCATGGAAACAAACAGAGCCCAAAGCTGCAGGCCAAAGCCACAAAAATAAAGCCTAACGCTGCTCACGGTTTCTTATTATCYATAAATCCATTTATATTGTTGCTCAGCATAATATTCTAGTACAAAACTCGTCCGTGAAATTAAGGTCAAGGTTATACTCTACAGTTGTGGAGGGGTCAAAGTAAACATATTTAAGCAGAACCAACCCTACTAAAAAAGCCTGTTTCTACTATATCTATWTTCAACAGAGTACAGGAGAGAGAAATTATAAAGCAGTTCTGTACCTCATCAACTCACTGCCTTTTCCCCTGCACCAGATGGTGTAGTAGTCTGCTCAATTTATTTCAAACCTGTCTCAAATGTCTTTAAAGTGTTTAAAAATTCTGTAACGCAGACAAAGTTACATTAAAGAAAGTATACAGGAAACTTAATATTTGCTAGCGCGTATCTAACAGGTCTTTGGAGACATGTGAAAACATGAGACTTTTCAGGGCAGTAGAGAGAAAAACTGAGAAGCAATTTGTTAATAGAGCAGATATATTTCTTTCTTTTCAGGAAGGGCAGAGGTAACTCATTCTTAAAAAAAMCCCTCTTTTTCCAGAAAAAATAACAAAACATGACAAGTGGCTGTTGGTGCTGTATCCACTTCAACTTAATGCTGCTGTTGAAAGAAGCCAGTTACAAGGTTGTGAAGTATTATCCTTAGGCAAGCTTTCAGGTTAAAACATGTGGGATGAACGAGAGATGAATAACGGAACTATTGCTGAGCTTCCAGACAGCTTGAAGCAGCCATTTATGATCAAGAAAAAGAAGAAACTCAATCCTCCTCATTAAAATAATGTTAGAAACCCGATTAAAAAAAAAAATAAGGTTCAGTTTTTTGAGCAGAGCATGCAGCAATCTATGTGTTTGCATTATAGAGAGGGAACCTTACTAAACCACATCCTTTAATCGGAAGACCAAATACGACACTTCAGCTCTCTGCCAGTCTCATTTTACTCTTCTGTTCCTTGCAAACGCATTTTGTGTTATAATCATTGCTGGGGGAAAAAGTTCCATTAGAGCTATGTTTATTTAAAGAAGTCTCAACAATCAGTGAAGGAATGTGAATAAATCCAAGTAGAGTGCTTCTTGGTCAATGCGTCTGCTTATCCCCCAAGAATAAATTTATACATCCTCACAGACACATCCCAGAAGGATGCAGAAGGCTCATTTCAGTTTGGTATGCTGGATTTTATTTTTATTTTTTAATCAATGGAACAAAAATTGCAATTCTGAGTAAGAGGAGGAGTGTGATGTATCAGCCAAATGTCTCATTTCCTAAAGAGGATGAAACACCCATCTAAAAGATAAAGTCTAGTGATTCACTGCTTTTTGAGAGACAGTGGAAACCCCTTCCCAGATGACTAATCTCACCCTCCACACACGGGGACGCCTGGTCTCCCTGAGTCATTACTGTACCTTTTGGAGTCTGAGTCCTGTAACAGCTCCTTGCACTACTTGTCCCTACCTTCTGCAGCGGGGAAATCCAGAGGGTGACTTTAGGACACAGTTCCTTCTGTCTTAAGTTTACTGCCAAGGCAATTACAATTACTGACAATTTTTAAGAAGCAGCACGTGAAAAACGTGTTAAAACAGACATTAACAGATACCAAATACACAGATATCACTGCATTAAAAAAGGAAGTAATTTAAAAATAAATTCCTGATCTGTAGCATGATTATGAGACTATTTAAATCTCTCTTGCTCCATGAGTTATACTATTATTCCAAATTTTTCTCATGCTGGAAATAAAAAGCTTCTAAGCACCTTGTCTATAGCAGCAGTGAAGAAATTCTTGTTACAAAACCTGGTCCCACTGTTGYTGTTTTTAGCCATGGAAACACAAACCATACCTTCGTAAAGACATAACATTAATGAAAATTCATGCATTTTGATCTGATTCCATGTAACATTTTAAGAATCATAAACATATCAATAAAAAGAAATGTTACTTTTAAAATTAATCTATATTAAACGATTTCAAACTTATTCTCTTATTTCAAGGAATAAAGTTACATCTTAAGACCAGTTACATCTTATATCCATTAAAACTCACTTAGCTTAAGCAGACAACTACTGTCCAAACAAAAGCTGAAAGAGAAATGTTGATTTTCCATTGAAAAAATAGCTTTGACCTTTGACTGTATGCCTCAGATAACATTTACTTCATAAAACAAAAGTTATCATTACTGTAAGAACTTTACCTTTTAAAATAATTTTAATAATAAAAAAAAGTAACAGACCAGGTCCAGGAAGATAAATGAAATAACAAATCCAATAGAAACTGGATTCAACAGAAGTATTTTTAAAACTGTATCCATCCCAATAGCGAAAATATTTCCTTGCTAAGCTTATTCATACTCAATCATGATCCCATGAGTGACTCGGGCATGGAAGTGAGCCTGCTGACTGTTAACGTACTTAAGCAGGCTGCTAAATCAGAGCCCGTATTTTGCAGTATGCTACTTGCAGCACCCAATTCTGAAAAGTACTAAACCGCCGACTGTTGCCACAACGTTCGTAACACGTCCCGAAACGGTCACCTTTCACGTCAAACGCGTTCCTCGGGACGCGGCCGCACACCCAACCCTTTAACACAGAAAGGGATGGCTCGCACGGGGTCCTCCAACTTACCTGTGGCTTGGCAGAAGAGGCGAAAGGGTCCCCGGACACTAACATGCTGTGCCTGGTCACTTAGGAAAGGTGGCAACAACATGACCTTTACAGGGTCTGTGCCAGACCAAACGTCAGGCTGGGCACTGGTGGGTGAAGGAGGTGAATCACGTCCCACACAAGACAAAAAGGAGGTACCAGTAGGAGGGAAAGGTATAGGAGATGAGGCTGTGCGACAGAAGAGGACAGAAAAGAAAAAAAAAAAGAGGGTACTAAGGAAAAAAGTTGCAAGAAATACATCACACACTGAAGAAATAATGCCAAAACACAAATGAATTTTAGAAGGGTAATACAAGGAAATGTCCCTAGACTGCCAGGAAAGAACGCTTTCTTCCTTCACCCACGCTCCTTTCTCCATCCTTCTAGTCCCCCACAGGGATATAACCCGTTCAGTTAAAGCTGAAAAGAGAATCTATTTCAAATTAATCACAAAAGCTTTCATTTCTCCCCTTAAAGAAAACCACAAGGAACATTAGGGTTTAGAATACAGAAAGCGGTTCTCCTGTGTCAAGTTTCATAAAAGCCAAGATATAATACAATTTATTTTAATATTTATTCTGTGTATTTTATATGTACATAATTAAAAATAGAAAAATAAAACCAAAATGAATCTTAGAAAATATAAACTGTTTACACTAAGATGGTCAAAGTTAAGGTTGCATGGAAGTTCAACATGGAAAAGCAGCCCAGGCATACTGCTATTTACTGTTAAAATGTACTCTACTTCTAGCAATATTTACAGAAAAGACGCAGTGAGAGGAACAGCTCTTCAGGACTGTATCACACAAAATGCTTTTACAGACAAACAGTGCTGCTGTGAACCAGGCTTATAACAAATGCACATTTTCACTTTTGCAGGCATGATTCACATAAACAGTTCGAGTGACTGATTGTTCGAGCAGCTCCAGTTTCAGACTCCAGTTGCATAGGAGATTGGGAGATGTCATCCAGAAAGGGTGACATTGAAAAGATTTGTCACAAAAAGAAGCCGAGTTATTTCCGAATCTGGAAGAAAAAAAACGACTGCAATGTTTTCTTATCAGGCTGTATCCTAACAGTCCATTCAAGCAAGTTACCAACAGAATTATCGTAGTGAATTTTCTTCTCAATTCCTGCTTCGCTTCCACAGTGCAAAACCCTCTCTGTGTCATAGCTACGTGATGGCT
>NW_020448396.1:7542-8929 GCF_003343035.1 Apteryx rowi | reverse complement strand
TGAGTGGAAGAAAGCTTCGATTTTAACAAGAGTGAGGTAGGTCCCCAGTGGCTGATGAGAGAAATGGCAGGGCTGGGGAGGTGAGGAGCAAGGCTGTTYGTACATGTSTCCTGTCARAAATACTGCTTTTCTCACACATCACGATTCCTTAGGAGACCCTCTGAGTCACTATGAGTTGGAGAATGTGGCTATCACTTATTCTGTAAGCTGAAAAGTAAAGAAAACATTACAAGCAGAAATTCTTTCTTTTTTTTTTAGGTGCTCGTTGAAATCTTCCTCTTCTAAATGCAATTCTGAAACCTCTTAGCCACAGGAGGACTGAAGGAAATTATGGGGATAGACAGGGCTTGTTAGGGCTTTTTGCATTTTAATGACCCCTCGGGTGTATTTGATGCTGAGTCCATGAATGTTGGATTCTGAGAGGAGACTGAACAAACCTCTCAAGAAGTTGAATTCAAAAGCCAGTCCCAATGCCTCGAGGAGCATTAATGGGTCCCCCTGAGGGCCATTACTCTCAGAACCTCCCTGGGGGCTGATTAGAGCAGAAAGTTGTAGGCCCTGATTGCAGGTAGGCAAAGGAAATGTGCAGGTGGCTCTGATGCCAAGTCACYCTTGATGTGTTTYATCATACAACATGGCCAAGCAGTGACACCCAGCCCCTGGGTAGGGTGATCCCTTGCCTCACACTTTGCTCAGGCCTCTTTGTGGGGGCAGTGTGAGGGTGGTGGTGTGCAACACTGAGTTAGGGACAACAAGATGGCACCTCCCAGGCGCTCTCGGGAGGCAGGAGGAGGAAATAAGGCCTTTACTGCCCTTAGTCTCCACTTCACCAGGATAATGTAGCCCAGGTCCCTCAGCCTCCCTCTACAGGTCAGGTGCTGCAGGCAACAAGCACCATCTTGGCAGACCTCCTCTGGACCCTCTCCACRTCCTCCCCATTCCTCCAGCACTGGGCATCCCACACTGGCACACATGATTTCAGATGTGGCCACACCAGTGCTGAGTCAACGGGTGATAGTAACTGTCCTTGTCTGGGTGGCCAGACACTTCCTAACGCAGCCCCATATGCAGCTGGCATCATCTGTGGTGAGCACGCACCACAGGCTCATATGGCATCCCTTCTCCTCAGGGTCACTCCCCCAAGGCAACACCTGCCACTTCCCCTTGCACAACTCCAGCAGGCTTCTGTTGGCCTCATCTCCAAGCTTCTCCAGCTCCCTCTCCACTCCAGCTCCTTTCTGTCAGCTCTGAATGTGTGCGTGCAGATGCCTCTTCCCATCTTGCCAGGCCTCTCACAGGATACCAGCATGACGAACTGCAGGACACCACAGGTAATAAAGGGGGTAGTATTTTAAAGGAAGTGCTGGCAATGGTGGAAATGAGCATG
>NW_020448396.1:3964-5107 GCF_003343035.1 Apteryx rowi | reverse complement strand
AAGACCTCCATACATCTGAGCTGCCCCTTCACACAAAGGGCATCCTCCCGCCTCCTCTTCCACGACAATCTCTCCTGAAGAGCTTGTAGCCTGCCATCACAGCCCTCCAGTGGTGTGAGCGATTCCAACACATTTCCATTATTCCAGCCATCTGGCAGCACTGTGAAAGCTTGTGCATCTCCACCTGCTCCTGCCTGTGCCCCAGGCTGAAGATATTTGCGTATATCTG
This sequence comes from Apteryx rowi, assembly GCF_003343035.1. Lineage (NCBI taxonomy): Eukaryota > Metazoa > Chordata > Aves > Apterygiformes > Apterygidae > Apteryx > Apteryx rowi. Next base: position 4,878 of record NW_020448396.1, on the reverse strand, counting down.
GGCTGCAGAGCCACAGCTATGGCACAGCTCCCTCTGCTTCCCTCCCTCAGCAGAAATATCATGGTATTGCTCTCCATTACCCACCTGTCCATGCTGCCGTTGTCCTTGCCCTTGGACTCTCTGGGCAGGGGGGTTTCTGATGCAGTTCAGACACTCACCCTGTGGGTCCTGCCATGCAGACATGTCTTTGACACTGAGGTGCCCAAGCCCCCTTCTAACGTGTCGGGCTCTGGGCAATGCAGTGTTGGGGGCTGGGAATGAGCCAACACTCTCTTCAGGACACCCCATCTTAGGACATTCCACTATTTCCTTGGGGTGTCCAGCTGGGCTGCACTCTGCCCTCCAGAAGGVCACAGATCCCCCATTGCATCTTGGTGTTATCTAGGTGCCCCATGGAGAAACCACCTAGACACTGAGGCCACGGAAATGGTGCTGGCAGGCTGCATGTGGGCAACTGGAATGAGTCCAAGGTGCTCCTGGTTAGAAGGGGAGTGCTGAGATGTCCCTCAGATGCTCAAGGAAAGGGTGCTTAGTTTGTTAATCTGCACATTGAGACTGGCTTCCTCTGCCCTTACTGGTGTCGTTTCTTTTTAGGGTATCATGAGTGCAATTGTCCTCCACCTCTGAGGTGCGAGCACAGGGCAGCTGGGAACAAGACGGATGGGCAGACCAGCTCTCCTCACTCTGCTCTAAAGCTACAGAGAATCCTTTTGTCTCTCAGGAACCACTCTGAGTGCAGTAGCAGTGCTGAGGATTTCTGTCTCCAAGAATCCTCCTCGGGTGTGACGAGGGCACAGAAAAAAAAGACAAGTAAACAAAAAAAAACAACCCCCCCCCCCAAAAAAAATCCTTAAAACTCTTAATGAGCTCACATTGTTTGGAACTGGGAGTGAAGATGCTGAAAGCCCTTCTAC
>NW_020448396.1:0-1604 GCF_003343035.1 Apteryx rowi | reverse complement strand
GGCCTCATGGAGGGGGCGCAGCCGGTGCTGGTGTAGTGCAGCAGCTGTCGCCTTTGCCTCCCTTGCAAAAGGTTCTGCAGGGCTGCCAGGCAGGAACAGGCTGTTCCCCCGTCCCTGTGCTGCCCTCCCAGGAGGATGGGACATGTGAGGAGGGGCTTGGCCTGCCCCGTGATCAGGGCCAGCTCCCCGGGACTGGCACAGCTTGGCCTGAGGCACCTCCAGCTCCTTGGCCTCTGCTCTGGCATGGCTGGCACAGGGATGAGAGCTCCTCAGGCACAGCAGAGTGAGCCTGGCTGGGCCAGCATCAGGGGTGAGATGCAAAGGTGTCTGGCTCAGTCCCGGGCTTTGGAAAACTCCGTCATGCATCCCGAGAGGTTCCATCTGCCTCTTCCACCCTGCCCTCTGCTCCCCTCCCGTTGGACAAAGTGGAGCTGAGCATTGCCTGGGGACTCTCCTCCCCATGGGGAGCAGAGGGAGGGCCTTCACCAGCCTCACACTTCCTTTTCCACCACCAGCCTTTGCACTTGCATGTGCCCACTTCCCTTCACCACTGGAAGCCCATGAAAATCCCAGCACTCCTGCCCTCGAGCTGGCATCCAGCCTGAACCTGGAGCCTGGCTGGCCACAAAGGTATCACCTGTCCAGTGCACTGCCAGGGTGGCTTGGGAGAGGGCAGCTCCCCTCTCCCTCATTGGGGCTGGGCATAAGGCCAGGGCTGGGCTCAGCTTTTCCCTGGGGATCTCCCTGAGGTGTCACTCTGGGTGATCTTGCACCTCTGCCCTGGCAGCAGCACCGATGCTCAGGGTGCCAGGATGGAGGGCACAGAGGGTGGAAGGGGGACGGGCTGCCCAGGGGAAGCATTGAGACCTTGTCCGTGCACACAGGGATGGAGTGAGGAAAGCCAGAACTCAGCTGGAGCTGGAACCAGAGACCTCGCACATACAAAGGGTTGGAGTATTATTCAATGACTATGAAATGGTTCCCCAGAGTCTGGGGGATCCAAGCACCTGGACCCTGACCAGTCCGGGTGGACCCCCCACGGCTGTTAGCAGACAGCTGTGCTCCCAGATCTGCTGGGGTCTGGTGCAGAAGAGTGACCATGCAAGACTGGCCTTTTCCCCTCCATCGGAATATGGAGACCTGCAGGAAGACGGAGCTGGCCATGCACCACCCCACAGCTGGGGTGAGCAGCCAGCACTGGAAAGGGGCCATGTGGGGGGCTGGTCCAGGATGATGGCTGTGGGGCAGCTTCCCCAGTTTGTCCATGCAACACAGGGAACACTCTGGGCTCTTCTCTTCTGCACCCTCCATGTCGTGGTGCCTTTCCCAGGAGACCTCCATTTGCCTGCAAGCCCACTGGTGGGTGCTCCCACACTGCTGTTCACACACAGGAGCTCCCCGCTGGCAAAACGTTTTGCCTCTCCCAGGCCCTTTCCAGCCCATCGCAGCCCCTTCCCAGCTCTCCCCACCTCTCCTGCCCTCTCCCCAGACCACCCAGCAGAGCAGCCCAGGCTGAGGGTAGGGAGGGACACTCCCTTCCCTGTGCCTGCTGGGTCCCCACTGCTTCTCCTGAGATTTCTGAGCTCTCATTCAGTGCATTCTTC
>NW_020448395.1:7682-9632 GCF_003343035.1 Apteryx rowi | reverse complement strand
TGCCTTCCCTTGGCTCCTCAACCCAGACACACAGCGAAGCTCTTGTGGTGACACCACAAGGTGGCCAAGGCACTCCAGGCTCACAAGGCCTGTGCAAATGAGCAGCACAAGATCAGGCAGGGACAGAGCTGGCTCCTTGGGCGATGCTGCTCTTTTCAGAGGGAAGGATCCTGCTTGCTTTGGGCACAGCAGGCTGTTGCTTCCCACCTCCATCTCCTCAGGAACCTCCAGCTAGGGATGGGGGGAAGGGGATTTTGGTTAGTAAAACAAAGATTACAGATACAATGGAGAAACAGTTGGGAGTCCAGAAGGCCTCCTGAGCCCAAAGGAACCTTGGTTCTTTTCCTTTAGTTACCTGGACAAGGAGTCCCGGGGAAGGGAAAAAGGGTGCAGAGGCTTTGACATGAGGCCCAAGCAAGGAGACAGCCGCAGCCTGGACGTCTGCTCAAATGCCAGCTGTCCTGGCTGCGCAGGCTCTGCAGCAGCAGTCCAGACTCTGCAGCTGGCTTCACAGAGCACTGAGGGCTCGGAGCCATGGGCAACCTGGCCCTGGGCACATCTTCACCCCTCCCAGAGCCACGAGCCCAAGAGCTGTAAGACTTCCGCAGTTCAAGCTACGGAGGCTTTGGGGCACTCACACAAAGGCACTCAAGATATGCGGGCATTTATTATAAGGGTCTTGCACTCGTCCTATATGGCACCACAACCTCCTAGGAAAAGGAGGGGACACAATAGCATTTGCTGAGCAGGCTGGCAGTAACAGCAGTTGTGGGAGGCGGAATTTGCAGCACAGCAGAGGTACCAGGAGGTGAAGCCACACCCCAAGTCACCCAGGGAAGCCAGGCGCATTTATGGAAGCCTTCGCATCCATATGTAGCCTCATCCCATTCACTTGCAGCTGGTTTCACAGAGGGCTCACGATGTTGGCAAAGATATTGACAGGCACAGGGACACACCCTGGCACCCTGCCTCCACCCTCAGGGGCTCTAGGACTGCACTAGGAACATCCATGAGTGGAGCAACCTAGAAAGAAAGAAAGAATCGGAGTGTTACTGTCAGTTCTGCTGGCCTTACAGAGTCACAACAGGCAGGGGAAAATGTCTCCCCTCCATGCTGAGCTGTATCAGTGAGAGCACAGCCAGCAGGGGCACTGAGAAGTTCTACCCCTCTTTTTGACACAGGGGAGACCATGTCTGTATAGTGGCTCCTGTTTGGGCTCTCCAGTTCCAGAAAGGCACTAACACACAGCAGGGAGTCCAGCACAGGGACACCAAGATGGTCAGGGGCCGCAGTGTGGGGCAAACAAGGAGAGGCTGGGAGAGCTGGGTTGGTTCAGCCTAGACAAGAGAGGGCCAAGGGGGATCTTCATGCTGTGCACAGCTACCTTATGGAGGGCACAGAGAAGACAGAGGCGGATTTTCTTGGAGGTGCACACTAAGAGCATGAGAGGCAACAGGGACAAATTGGACAATGGGAAATGCTTCTTAGATGTTAAGAAGAAACCGTTTTCTCCATGAGGGTGGCCGAACTATGGCACAAGAGATCCAGAGAGGTTCTCAGATCTCCGTCCTTGGAGATAACCAAAACTTCACTGGAAAAGGCCCCAAGATACCTCCTCTACTGGGACCTGCCTTGAGCAGGGTGTTGGATCCTTAACTCCAGATGACTCCCCCATTGCAGCCTCAAGGAATCTGCTATTCTGAGACTCTTTCCAAAGGCACCAGCGGCTTTGGAGATGCCATCTCCACCGCTCACCAAGGACAGGTGTCTCAGAGCCACCCATCGCCCTGAGGGGCCTGACTTCTCCTGAGGTGGCATCTCCCCTGTCTGCAAGGTTCTGCGTAGGCACAAAGTGGAGAAATGGCTCTGACTGCTTTGATTAACTACCCATCTCTCTGAGGCATCGCAATGGATTAGGGTCTGGGATGGGAAGATGCAGTGAGGGTCCAG
>NW_020448395.1:4330-7361 GCF_003343035.1 Apteryx rowi | reverse complement strand
CCACACATGGCAGCACACAGGGCACCCCCAAGCGCCCCACAACACACAAAGCCCAACTCTCCAGACCTTCCATTCCCTTCTAGGCCTCCAAGGCCTTGCAACAGGCACTGCCTCTGAGCAGCCACTCACAGCCCGGGGCCTGCTCACTTCCCACCTCCAGGAAGCAGAGAGCAAGTGCTCTCACAGGGGCTGGTCAGGCCAGCTCTTGCCTCTTGCTTGTGCCTCAACTTCTCTGAACAAGAAATCTCTTTGACAATATGGCCAAAACCTTTTTTGGGGGTGACACTCCTGTCTCCTCCAACAGCCTTTGCACCCATTCTCCAATGACTGCATACATGGACAGAAAATCAGAGACCTCTAACGTGTTACAGCTCCAAAAGTGTCATAAAAGCAGGTGGACACCTCAAAGACAGAGACAGCATTCAGACCTGGCAGGAAAATCTCACAAGCTCCCTGCTGTTTTGGCAGGGGCAATTTCTAAAGCACTCACACCCTGGCAATAAGAGATTACTAACACCACTGCTCACACCACCACTAGATTCATTTAGCAGCCTCAAAAGTCTAGCTGGACTCCCTGGCTGACTGGGAGGAGGCTGCAAGCTTCTACTTAGCAACAAGTGGAAAGGCAAACTCCATGTCCATGTTGACCACAGAACATCATCTGCATTTCAAATGTAGCAGTAGTAACTCATGATCATGCAGCAGTATAAAATGTGTGTCAGATGATGGGGAACATCTACTTCTGCTTGATTAATGAGTTGCATTTCTGCATTGCTGTAGAGCTCTGCAGGGCTCAATCCCTCCTCTGAGCACATGCAACAAACCCAGAAGTGACCTCCCCACCAGCATCCAAGCCAGGTGTCTTCTCCTGACCTGTCAGCTACTCACACAGAGGTGACCTCACAAGTGCATACCCCCACCACATGCCTGCTGCTGGCCTATGGGCTTCAGGGACAGAACTTTCCTCCAAAGAACTTCCCCAAACACAAACTACTGCTGGCCACCCCCATCAGGTGTACCATCACGTACTCTGACAAAAGAGACCTTACAACATCCACGCCTAGCTCTTTGCTGCTGGCCTATCAGGGACTCAGAAAGACATGACCTCACAGTCACCTTCACAGCCATGTCTCTGACACTGGCCTATAAACCTCGGAGACAGAAGTTATCTCACTAGAACTTCCCCTGCCATGCGCCAAATGCTGATCTATCAGCTGCTCAGTCAGAAGTGATCACAAAAGCTCTTATCCCAACCATGTACCTGCTGCTGCCCTATCAACTGCTCAGGTAGAAATGACCTCACAAGCACCTTTCCAGCCACATCTCTGCTGCTATCCAATCAGTTCAGCACTCAGACGTGACCTCACCATCAACAGCCAAGCCTTCTTCCTCCAGATGGCCTATCAGGTACTCAGACAGAAGTGACCTAATCATCAATAGCTGAGCCATGTGCCTCCTGCTGGCCTGTCAACTCCTTGCAAAGAATCAACTGGACAGTGGTGATTTTCTGGCATAGCTCTCATAGACAGTGGTGACCCCACTACCCACACCCTGACCATGCAGCTGTGGCCACCTGCAACTCCCCCTGCCTCCCCCAAGGCTCAGCCAGCTCCTGAGCAGCCTCCCTGATTCACCTCGTGGCTTCGCAATGCTCAGAGTGAAGCAAAACACCCATTACGGACCAGTTACTACACCAAAAGAAGATTAGCTTTTGCCCAGGTAGTCTCTATATGTAGACCATAAAACTTCGGATTTGGGAAAAGACCTGCAAGTAACTATTGGCAACAGTTTTGAAAAAGATGATTTCATGGGATGAGCAATTGTGAACCTGAAGACAGCAGGGCCTCATGTCCCAGGCAGAGGGAGAAGCCTTCCCACAACTCACAAGTCTGCTTCCTTCCCCAATGCTGAACAAACCCAGCAAATCCTCTACACATCCAGGACAACCAGCATTCTCCTACTCTATGCCCTGACAATTGGAGACACGCGGAAGGACTCAGGCCAGGGCATCTCAGCTGGTGAAACCAGCACAGCCACAAGTCAGCAACTCTTCACCCTGACCTAGGAGCATGGAAAGAACAACGGCAAGTGGGAGCACTGGCTGTTCAGCCACTTTCCAGGCCCTTCACAAGCAAAACAGCTCACACTTACAGAGCTGCTCTGGAAACACCCCCCAGGCTGCTGTCAGGGTCACAGGTCTCGGGGCAAAGCAAGAGGCCTGGAGCAAAAACAACGGCTAAGGCACGGCGTGACATGCGGGGACAGCCTCTCTCAGAGACACTCGGAAATGCCGTTTTCACAACAAAAGACATCATTGGGAAGGGCCCCTCACGAGGATACCAGCAGCCTGCTCACACTTTGCCCAGCAGCTCCCAAATGCAGCTCGCAGCAGCACCTGGGGGCTGCGGTGGCAGCAGCAGCTCAGGGAAAAGCTTCAACATGGGTCTCCGACCCCTGGCAGGGGCAAAGGTTCCTGCCCCCCAACCCCAGCAGCCACCCCAGCCCAGCTGCTCGCGGCAGGTCGGCACGTCTGGCTGCAGGGCAGCTGCCCGTTCTGTCCCCGGTCGCTCTGTGCCGCGCTCACGGCCCCACCAGCCCCTGCTGCAGCTCCTGCAGAAAAGCAGCCCCAGGGCCAGCACCGCTGCCCCCGCCCTGGTGGGAGGGCACCCGCTGGCAGCTGAAGACACCCGCAGCCCCACCAGCCCCGCTCACACCCGCTCTCGCCTGCTCCCTCACTCCGGCTTTGCTCCCGCTCTGCTTTCATGACTTTGTTTTTTTTCTATATGGTGGACTCTGATTGGCTGACAGATCTGTCAGTCAAATCCAGCCCCACCTTCCTCTTTCCAGCCAATAGGAGTGCAACACTGGGGGCGATGCCATGGAAACATTGCAGCCTCCTGCCCTGGAGGCCAGCTCTGCTGCCTCCCCTCCCCCCATGGTCGAGCGCCATGTTGTGGGCGGTGGCACGGGGCATCGCGGGATGTCACGGGGCCTCGGGGCAGTGCGGCCCCATGTGCCCACGCAGTGTGGG
>NW_020448395.1:2506-3927 GCF_003343035.1 Apteryx rowi | reverse complement strand
GGCCAGGCAGGGGCTGCTCTGTGCAGGGCCGGGCTGGGCCCCGGCGCATTGCTCCGCAGGGCTGAGGAGTCCCGGGGGCACGGGGCAGCCAGGGGCAGAGCAGCTGTGGGCCTGCCAGTGCTGGGCAGCGGATGTGTGTGTCCGGGAGGGGGCTGGGGGAGATGGCCCTGCTGGACTGCCCCCAGCACTGCCCCCCACGGCTCAGAGAAAAATGCTTGAGGTCAGCAGGGACTTGTGGTGTGGCTGTGGCACCCCCACCTGTTCCCAAGCTGCTCTCCCAAACAGGCTGTCTTTTGGGTGCAGAGCTCTGACCCCCATGTGCAGGAGGACATCTCTGAGCCCAAAACATGCTCTGCCGTGTTAGAAGGTTAAAAGGATCTGGGGGAAGGAGCAGAGGTTCTCCCAAAGAAGCAGACACCTTGGGATTATCACAAGGTGAAGGATCCATTTCCTATATGGGCATTTCCGGCAGGCTCTTGAGAGCCCCATGGGAGCTGCAGGACACCCCAGCTGCAGGATACAGGACCCCTTTCATGCCAGCGCGAGATTCCAGAGGGGGACCCACTCCCACGGAAGCCTGGCTATGGATTGCCCACCCTCCACAAGGGGACGGATCCAGTCCCACAGGAGCCTTGGTGCTCAGGGGAGCTCCATCCCCAGGACCCAGGAGTCCTGGCTGCCACACTGTCCCCTGAGCTAGACGGGCCCTTCAGGCAGGGCTCTTGTGGCAGCCCCCTGCCCTGTCCAATAATCCTCCCAGCTCAGGATCCACAGCCATTTTTGCAGTTAACTGTCTCTGTGCAACACCTCAGGAAGGAACTCTTAATGCCCTTACCCATGGTGGAGAGCCACATGAGTGTTGGGAAAAAGGAACTGCGGTGCAGGCTGATGGTCTTGCTCCAGCAGTTCTCCATCTCTCTTACGCCCTTGCCCTTGGATTGTCTTTCCAGCCGGGGAGGGGGGGACAGTCTTCCCATCTCGTCACCCATAACTCCTCTGCCATGTGTCCCTTCTCCTCTGCCTATCAGCGAGGGGCCCCAGCATGGCCCCACTGCCTCGTGTCCCCCATCCTTGCCATGGAGCAGCTCTGGAGAGCGGTGGTGGGGAGCACGTGAGCAGTGCTCAGCAGCTCCTGGACCTCGCAGGGAAGTGAGGGTGCTGCCACGGCACCGCAGAGACCTCCCTGTGATGTGAACACCCCACTGTGACCTCAGTCGTGTCATCTGGGGGCTCAGTAGGTCACCGCCATGGAGATGGCACAGTCAGGGAGAGAGCTGAGAGATTTCCCCTCATGTTCTGGAAAGCAGTCACCTCCTGTCACGCCATTTATTTACCAAATCTTTCTGATAAATCCTTCAGGAACATCCCCAGATGGTGCCAAAGGCTGTGAGATATGAAAAAGGGAGCCCTGGAGAGGACAC
>NW_020448395.1:0-2369 GCF_003343035.1 Apteryx rowi | reverse complement strand
GCAGCCTTCCTCCTTGAGGCACCAAAGCAGGCCTTTTGGTTTTAGAAGTCCTCAGCAAGGTTTCTCGGTCTGTGGTGCTTGAGATGACAGGCCAGAAAAGAGCCAATGTGCCCTTAACACACATCATCCGGAGAGCTTTATCTGGGACCCTGGTCCCTGCCATGCTTCATAGCCATGGTTACTGTAGTGCACGAACATGGTGCTGGCAGTTATTAAGAATGAAAACTTATTTGGCAAAGGTAAAAACTGTGTGAAGTTTTGGAAATGAGGATTTCTGTCAATTACTGCATTGAGTTTTCTGAGAAGATTTCAACTTAGGAGTAGAATCTCCTTTTGCGGCTTGATTCATTTGACCACATAGAGAGGCTATTGCTGCCTGAGATGCCCTGGGGTGGCTGTGTTCCCATTTGGGGATGGAAATTTTGGAGGTGGCTCATATGGGACCTTAGCTTGTCATTAGGAAATGTATCTGAAAACAACTCAGTTGAGAGAACCTATTTCCCTGCATTGACTAGAAGGGGAAGCCCAGACATCTGGGTTATCCAGAGACATCTGCACTGATGGGGTCTGGCATGGGGTGAGATCAGCCTCCTCCCTGTTGTCCCCAAAAATGCTGTGGCACTTCATTGACTGCGCAGGGAATGAAAAGAGAGTGTGGCTACGTGTTTTAGGGACTCCTTTAAAATGTCATGGAAACATAGGTGTGTTGAGATTTGTGCAGATTTGGCCATCCAAAGATAGATGAAGCTGGTCACCTTGCTTTCCTCACCAGTCGAGAGAGCCCAACACCTCAGAGTGTGACATGCTCTGTGCAAAGAGTAAAGAGTGTCATGGACAGCCGTGGACAGAGGGTGGTTTTCTGAGCACTGGGCTCTGTGTGAGACACAAAAATGTCTTTTTTAACGGTGCAGGCCTGATTATAACAGAAATGTTTAGAAATGACTTTAAGACTGAAACTAGAAGGGAATTAAGAAAAAAGATTTAAAGCAAAGAAATATTTTCTTATACTTTCCAGATTTTATTTTGTGTTCTTAGTGTCTTTCGTGATTTGTTCTGTTTCAGTCTACTAGTCTTCTGGAGCAATTGTGCATTATCTTTTTATCTGAAAAGGAAAGTGATTTTCAGAACTGGGGTGGGATGCAGTCACAGGGTCATGGGTGGCTGGTGCCCTTCCAGGTGCCCTGGTCCCCTCTGCCAGCCCAGTTTTTTAAGGATCGTTCTCCCAGCTTCTTCTTTGCAGAGGAGAAGGAGGAGATGCTTCAGAGCAGGGATTCCCTGCCACANGCACTCAGCCTGCCCGCGGAGCTCCCCACAGCACTGCAGGGAGAAGCTCTGGGTGGAAGGAGTCACCCCCGTCAGGGCAGGTTCATTCTGCTGCTGAGAGGATGTTGCATGGGTCAGGGCTACCCACAACTCCAGCTCACCCTGAGGACATTTCTGGAGGGGCCTTTTCAAAAGAAAGGTCAAAGCAGGGGATACCTGAAAGGGAAGGAGCTGTCATGAATCTGTGTTTTCAGTTATTTTCTGTTTGGGTGGGATGAAATGGGATTGGATCTGTCAGGTTTAGACAGGGGACTGAGGCAGTGACACTGATAGAGGAGCAGTTCTGGGAGAGACTCAGCAAATGCCTTCATCCACTCCTACATCCACTGACAGAAAGAGCATCACCTTTCCAGCCTCAACAAGGTTTGTCTCACCTGCTCCATAGCACCTGCAAACACGCAGGTGCCCTGGGCAGTGTCCTGCACCTGGGAGGTTTCTTCAGGGCAGAGCTGAGTTCTCAGTGGGTGGGATGGGGTGTGTGAGCACTGAGAGGGGAGAGCACAGCACAACCCTCTGCTCTCAAGGCTGTGGGGTCCAGGGCAGGAGTTGTTTCCTCAGCAGCTGGACATGCAGGAGAGGAGACACTCCTGAGTGCCCCTCTGTCCCTCCCTGTCCCTGCCTCCCTCACCACAAATACCATGGTATTGCTCCGTGTTTCCCACCTTCCCATGCTGCCCTTGTGCTTCCCCTTGGACTCTCTGGGCAGGGGGGTTTCTCATGCAGTTCAGACACTGACCCTGCAGGTCCTGCCATGCAGACATGTCCTTGACAGTGAGATGCCCAAGTGCCTCTCCAACCTGTGGGGCTCTGGGCAATGCAGTGTGGGGGTCTGGGAAAGAGCCAACTCTCTTGTCAGGACACCCCATCCTTAGGATATTCAGCTATTTCTCTGGGGTGTCTGGCTGGGCTGCAAGCTGCCCTCCACAAGGACACAGCTCTCCCATTGCAGCTGCATGTTATCTAGGTGCCCCAGGGAGAAGCCACCTAGATCCTGAGGCCACACTGAGACATGCTCCTGGATGGTTGGATATGGGCAGCTGGAAGGA
>NW_020448394.1:2370-9391 GCF_003343035.1 Apteryx rowi | reverse complement strand
ACCGTGTGTGTAATTCCACAGTGACAGGGGAGAGGAAGGTGCCAGTAAAGGGACACGACCAGGATGTTGAATGTTGGACCCAGAAGAGAAGACAAYTCAGAAGAGAGGCAGGGGAGAAGAAGATAGAAGTGATAAATCTGCAGAGCTGATGGTGAGGTCACCTCTGGTACAGGAACCTCATGGGCTGGGTTCTGGTAGGAGCCATTCTGAGGACAAGAAGACAATCACACCACCACTCATCCCACCACCAGAGATGATATATGGGCAGGAGGATGGGGAGAGGCAGGCAAAGGGGACATGGCTGCAGTGTTGATTGTGAGGTCACTTCCACTGCAGCAGCCTGATTGGCCCTCAGCAGATGTGCTGGCCAGCACGCTTTGGGATGTCACCCAGCACCTCAGAGAGTCCACCCAGCAGAAATGAGTGCCCTGGGGAGGGGAGGGGTGACGCAGGTGACAGGGACCCATCTGGGTGCTGTTTGCGAGGGCACCTCTGCTGCAGCCACCCCACCAGCCTGCGGCTGGCAGGCAGGCAGGCACGGCTCATGGCCACCCTGCTCAGGACTAGCCATCTGCGGTGGACCTCCCACCAGGCAGCACACAGCTCCTCACCTCTGTCTCCTCTGAGCCAAGTGTGCTGCCCCTGTAGGCCAGAGACACCATGGACATTATCTGGAGGCTTCCTTTGGCAGATCAACCTTCCCAAAGTAGCACATGATGTATTAGTACCAGAGAGAAATGTTTTACTTTTTATAGTGTGATACCAAGAAGGAGTCATTCTGCAGGCTCCAGTGTACATTTTGATGATGGGTGGGGGAGCTGAACTGTGCAAGGCCTGCTGGGACAGCCCTGCACCACCCTACAAGGAACTGACCCTCACTTCCTTTTATCCACACCTCACTGCCAACAGGGGACCTTGGTCCAAATCAGCGTCAGATCCACACTTGCGATTTAATGTCAGAGGGGCTTCACTTGCAAAGAAGAGTCCATGAGTGAGCTAATGGCCAGGCTGCACAATACAAAAAAACCCAGAAAAATAAAAATGTTTTTAAAGGCCAATTATTTTCTGAAGAACTACTTTGTCTTTGGAAGTTTCCCTTATTTTGCCCATTTCAAAAGCTAACGTCTGTGGCACTACTGCTTGAAAGGGCACCTCTGAGTGCTCCACCTTGGCAAGACCATTTCCTTGTTAATTGTGTGGGTGAAAAAAGTCCAACGTGATCCAAACTGCTCTCTGAGGCCTCCTGCTGGATGTCAGCCCCTGCATGTCTTGTGTCAGAGCCCAGGGCAGTGCGCAGGGTGCAGGGTGCAGCAGGAAGCTCCAAAATAGCGAGGTCTTCAGCAGGAAGAGCTCAAGACCCTCCTAGAATTCACTGGGTTGGAGGTGGGTTAATTGGATGGTTAAGTAAGGGATAAAATTGTGGGATACTACCGCGTTATAGGCAAAGAGTTTCTAGGGTCCTGCCACATGAGAAGAAAAGAGTGTCTGCACCAATTATGGGTAYGGGTAGTATCCCCACGCAGCCTTTCCTAATAGGAGAGGGAGGCAACTGCTATTCCTCTAGCCTAAAAAAATCTTGTGGTTGGACAGATCCCAGAAGTGTTAACTTCAACAATCTCCAACAAGGAACCCTTTCTGAAAGATGACCTCGTATACTCCAAATAGTCCAAGCTGCATATTTCTATGTATTTCCCAGTCTATGTGGGATATCTGGCTGCAGATCCTGGCAAGAGCTGAGGAAACTCAAGGCCTGAACCTCAGTGCACAGAAGGCAGTAGGCTGCCAGCATTCCCGGCTCATGCCACCAGAGCAGCCTGGGCCCTGTGAGCCAAGGCACCTCCTCGCCTCGCAGGGCTCCATATCCCCCTGTCCTGGCTGCACTCCCCACGCACAGCGCTGCTTTCTCCAGACAGCTCTTCCTGAGTGCAGCACACAGACACTGGGGCCATCGTCTGTCCCCACCTCAGCCTACCCCTCCACTGTGACACACTGCACCCCCATCCCGCGCCTCATAGAGGGTTGCCAGCCAACACGTGGCTGTGAATCAGGGACAGAGAGGGGACATGACCAGACAAGGCAGCAGCCAGGAAAGCCCACAGGAGCCCCAAAACACACGAAGGCCACTTCTCCCGACCTTCCATTTGCTTCTAGTCCTCCAAGGCCTTGCAACAGGCACTTCCTCTCAACCACCCTGCTCAGGGTCACTTCCCACCTCCAGCAAGCAGAGCCACAGTGCTCTCACAGGGGGTCAGCATGCCAGCTCTTGCCTCTCTCCTTTGCCTCACATGCCCTCAAGGCACTGACCCAAACAGCCTCCCTACTGAGGGGCCCTTTGGGCCTTCAACGCAGGAGGACCAGTCCCTTTGGCACCACTCACCCTCTCTCGCGCCTTGCTCAGTGGGTTCACAAAGGAGCACATGGAGGCACAAAATCGAGGGGCAGCTCTAAAAGCGCTCGGGTAGAAAATGCCAAGAGTCAAGTGCTTCAAGCACACAGGGTCCACAATGCCTTCCCCAAAAGCTGTGAGACTCATTGGAGAATGAGTGTGTGGAGGATGGGACGCTCCCTTGGCTCCAACTACTTGCAGCAATGCATCTAGGGCTAAGTGGGGCTCCTCACACCCACACAAAGATCTGGCAGAAAAAAATGCGCCTTGCCCGTGGCAGCAGTGGCAGCACCTAACGACACCACACCTAGCACACTCATGCCTGCACATGGGCTGCTCTCTTGTTGCCCTGCTGTGGCACAGACAGGTCACACCACAGCAGGATGGTGGAGGAACTTGCAGAGACGGCAATGGGAAGGAAGAGAAACCTGGGCTGCACATCCCTTGCAGAGCACTCTCGCCTGGGCTTTCCTCCTCAAAGGGACTCCTTCTCTAAGGAGGTCATGCACAGGAAGGCATCAGCCTCCCTTAGAAGTCATCTCCCAAGAACACACCTTCCCGTCTCCAAAGACCACCTCTCCACAACGCCTTCACTCCTCCAAAGAGCTTCCAGTATGCTAACACCCAGCCAGCAATGAGCAACGCCCACAGCCTCCTCCTCCCTCAGCAAACACTGCTGCAGAGGAAAGCTCTCCCTAGGAAAAGCAAATGAGAGGAGAGGAGGGAAATAAAAATGCAAGGTTTTCATCTCAGAGCAAGGAGAAACACTCCCTGGCCTTTAGTCTGGATCCTGGCTACAGTTCCCGGCAAGAGGTGACAAAATGCTAGGCCTGAACCTCAGTGCACAGAAGGCAGCAGGCTGTCAGCATCCCTGGCTCACACCACCAGGGCAGCCTGGGCCCTGTGAGTCAAGGCACCTCCTCACCTCGCAGCGCTCCCCAGCTCCCCAGCCTGGCAGGGCTCCCCACGCACAATGTTGCTCTCTCCAGGCACCTCCTCCCATGTGCAGCACCAAGACACTACGGCCACTCCCATCCCCAACACAGGCCACCCCCCACCACCATGACACTCTGCACCCCCACCTCGCGCCTCACAGAGTGTTGCCAGCCAACATACAACTATGCATCAGGGACACACAGGGCACATGACCACACACGGCAGCAACCAGGACACCCCCAAAGGGTCTAAAACACAGGCCAGATCTCCAGACCTTTAATTTGTTTCTAGTTCTCCAAGGCCTTGCAACAGGCACTTCCTCTCAACAGCCACGCACAGCCCTGCTCAGGCTCACTTCCCACCTCCAGGAAGCAGACCCACACTGCTCTCCCAGGGGCTCAGCAGGACAGCTCTTGCCTCTCGCTTTTGCCTCACATGCCCTCAAGGCACTCTCCCCACCAGTCTCCCTACTCAGGTCTCCTTTGGGGCTTCCATGGAGATGGACCAATCTCTTTGGCACCACTCCCCCTCTCTCTTCATTTCCTCTGGGGCCTCACAAACGAGCACATGGCAGCACAAACACACGCTGACCAGCATGCACAGGGCCAGGGCACCACTCCCACACAAGCAGGCTTCCAACGAGGAAAACGGCACAAGGCTTCTGCTGCTCTCAAGCATTTGCATTCCCCTGTCTCAGCAAGGGCTGCCATTTCTCTCCCAGGAAAAGCCTTGAGACAAGCCAGCAGGCTTCAGCAGTACATGGGACACATGCAGAAGCCAGCAAAGGCTCTGCCTCCAGAGTCCCACATGGCATGGCACAGGGAGAGTCTGAGAGCACCAGCAAAGTCACCCACTGAAGGAGCTTGGGGTGTGGCAGAGCAAAACTTGGTAGTCCTCAGTTTTGGCACAAGGAGCTCTCCTCTAAACCAGCATGAGGGGGCAGGCTGCAGGAAGGACCACTGCTCTCTCTTTCCTTAGCAAGCAGTTGACCCCCAGTGCTCCACTCACTGGCACCTGGATTTTTCAGGGCTGCAGGGAGACTATGCCATGAGGTCTTCAGGGGGCAGGAGTTGGAGAAAAAGAGTGGTCACAATGCAAAAGCTCAAGGAATCTCCCCTCAAAAAAGGAGCGGAAACACTAAAACTGTTCAGGTAGAAAGTGACAAGGGTCAAGTGCTTCCAGCACATAGGGTCTACAATGCCTGCCAAAAAGCCAGGAGCCTTGTTGGAGGATGGCTGTGCTCACCACCACTCCCTTGGCTCCAGCTACTCGCAGCAATGCATCTAGAGCTAAGTGGGGCTCCTCACACCCACCCCAAGATCAGGCAAAAAAAACCACTCCTTGCCCTTGGCAACAGTGCCAGCACCTGATGACACCACACCTAGCACACTCATGCCTGCACATGGGGTGCTCTCTCACTGCCCTGCTGTGGCACAACAAGGTCGCACCACAGCAGGATGGTGGAGGAACTTGCAGAGATTGCAACAGGAAGGCAGAGAGACCTGAGCTGCACATCCCTTGCAGGGCACTCTGGCCTTGCCTTGCCTACTCAAAAGGACTCCTTGTCTAGGGAGACTGGGCACAGGAAGGCATCAGTCTCCCTTAGAAGGCATCTCCCAAGAACACACCTGCCCATCTCCAAAGACCATCTTTCCACAAGGCCTTCACTCCTCCAAAGAGCTGCAGCATGCTAACACCCAGCCAGCAATGAGCAACCCCCACAGCCTCCTACTCCATCAGCAAACACTGCTACAGAGGAAAGCTCTCACTAGGAAAAGTAAATGAGATGAAAGCAGGGAAAAAGCATGCTAGGTTTTCTTTGCGGAGCAAGGAGAAACACTCCTTCGCCTTTAATCAGCATCCTGGCTGCAGATCCTGGCAAGAGCTGGGGAGACTCAAGGCCTGAACCTCAGCACACAGAAGGCAGCAGGCTGCCAGCATCCCTCCCTCACACCACCAGGGCAGCCTGGGCCCTGTGAGCCAAGGCACATCCTCACCTCGCAGTGCTCCCCAGCTCCCCAGCCTGGCAGGGCTCCCCACGCACAGCACTGCTCTCTCCAGACACCTCCTCCTGCATGGAGCGCCAAGACCTTGGGGCCACCACACGTCCCCACCACAGGCCACCCCCCACCGCTGTGACACACCGCACCCCCTGCCACTCGTATCATAGAGGGTTGCCAGCCAACAAGTGGCTGTGCATCAGGGACACACAGGGCACACGAACAGACATGGTAGCAGATAGCAAAACACAGAATGACCTACTCTCCAGCCCTTCCAGTTGCTTCTAGTCCTCCAAGGACTGGCAACAAGGACTTCCTCTCAACAGCCACTCACATCCCGGGTCCTCTTCAGTTCCCCCGTTGAGGAATCAAAGCACAGAGATGCCATTCAGACCTTGAAGGAAAATCTCACAACCCATGGGATTTTGATGGGGCAGAATTTCTACAGCACATGGACCCTGGAAATCAGAGATTACTAACTTCACTGCTCGCACCAGTGCTAGATTAGCAGTCTAAAAATTTGAGCTGAACTCCCAGGCCACCCATAGCAGGTTGTAAGAACTGCAAAGTCAAACTCCATGTCTACCTTTACCAGAGAACATCATTCTCAGTTTAAATGTAGCACTACGAACTCATGATGATGGAGTGCAATAACATTTGTGTCACATGATGTGGAACATTATTTCGGCTTGATTTGTTAGTTGCATTTCTGTTTTGCTGTAGAGCTCTGCAGGTGTCACTCCCTCCTCTGGGCACACTCAGGAAACCCAGAAGTGACCTCAGCACCAACATCCAAGCCATGTGCCTTCTCCTGGCCTATCAGCTGCTCAGATAAAGCGACCTCACAAGCATGTACCCCCAGCACGTGCCCACTACCGGCCAGTGGGCTTCAGAGCTAGAACTTTCCTCAAGCTACCTTCCCCAGCCATTTGCTATGGCAACGCTGTGGCCCTGTGTGACCCCTCAGGCAGCCCCCTCCCCTCCCTCGCGGTGGGGCGCCATGTTATGGGTGGTAGCATGGGGCAGCGCAGGGCGGTGCGGGGTGGTGGGGCAGTGTGGCCCCATGTGCCTGGCCAGTGTGAGCAGTGCGGGGCCCAGCCGCTGCCCCACCGGGGCTGGGCTCTGCCACAGAGACTTCTGGGGTGGCGATGGCATCCCCATCTGTTTCCAAGCTGCTCCCCCAAACAGGCTGTCTTTTGGGTGCACAGGTCTGACCTCAGTTTGCAGGAGGACAGGGGCTGCAGCCATCTGAGGACAACATCTCTGAGCCCAAAACATGCTCTGTCAAGTGGGAAGCATAAATGGATCCACAGGGAAGGAGCAGAGGTTATCCCAAAGAAGTAGATGCCTTGGGGTTATTACAAGGTGAAGGATCCATTTCCAACATGGGCATTTCCAGCAGGCTCTTGAGAGCCCCACAGGAGCTGCAGGACATCCCAGGCTCCAGGACGCAGGACCCCTTTTGTGCCAGAGCCAGRTCCCAAAGGGGGACCCACTCCCAGGGAAAGCTGGACCTGGATTGCCCCCTGCCATGAGGGGATGGAGCTGGCCCAACAGAAGCCTTGGTGCTCAAGGCAGCCCCAGCTATAGGACCCAGGAGTCCTGGCTGCCACATTGTCCCCTGAGCCAGGCAGGACCCTCAGGCAGGGCTCTTGTGGCAGCCCCCGGCACTGTCCAGCCACCCCCACATCCCAGGATC
>NW_020448394.1:0-920 GCF_003343035.1 Apteryx rowi | reverse complement strand
GTCTCTGCAGAGTCACGGGGTGACTCTTGCAGAAGGAAGACTGTTCCCCTTGCATAATGTCGGAGATGGGGCTTTCCAAGTCACTGCAAAAGGAAGGACTCGTTGACTTCTTTGGGTTGCTTATTCAGCCTGTGACATCCCCTCTGYGGCACTGGGAGCCCCAGCTCTGCACCCTGTGGTCTCTGCCATTTCTCTCCCCTGTCTCCTGTGTGTCTACCCCAAGTCTTCTCTACGCACCATGGGCACGGCTTCAAATTATGGAAGTGTTGCTTTAGAGAGCTCCCTTGAAGCTGTGACACGTGCAATTGAAGGGCTGATGGGGACTAATCTGGGACGTGGTCATGTCCCCACATCCCCTCCTACTCCAGGCTAAGGTCCCAGGAAGGTCTCTGGGSACAGCAGCAGRTTTGGTAYATGTGGGATGTGTTTCCCTCCACATGCCCGAATCCTGCATGGGTTGCTCTGAACACCCRCGAAAATCCTTCTTCTCTAGGGCCTCATATCAAGGCTTTTCCAATCCTTTGTACAGAAACATAGCCCAGTCCGGGATCCCCAAGAGCAGCACAGCCCTCAGTACAGCCCGGGCCTCCCAGGAGCCCTGATTAAATTGAGAACTTCTGCCATCACCTTTACAGCACACTAGCTGGACATTGTAACTTTCCATTTTTTCCACTTTTCCTCCTCCCCTTACTCTTGGTTCATTCAGGTACCTGGTTGCTGATTTACACTTCAGGATGTTTCAAGCTTCCCCCAGCTTTCACTAGTCTGTCCCTTTAGCCAAGKCTTTACTTGTGTTTCTATCTACTGTTTCCTAYCTATCCAAAAGGTTTCTAGTAGGACTATCCCATGAGGAAAGTGGACCTTGTTGGAGGCAGCTGGAACTTAGCATACTGTTGAGGAGTGTAATTATTTTTTAAGAA
>NW_020448393.1:6735-9606 GCF_003343035.1 Apteryx rowi | reverse complement strand
CCGGCCCCGAAATGGGTTTCCAAACGGCCACCAGATCCGTGCTCCCGGTGGTGCACAATTTGGCTGCTCCTGTCCCAAAACGGCCGCCGGATCCGCGCTCCTGGCAGCGCCTGATTTGGCTGCTCCTGTCCCAAAATGGCCGCGGGATCCATGCTCCCGGCAAGGCCCGATTCGGCCGCTCCTGTCCCAAAACAGGTTTCCAAACGGCCGCCGGATCCGCGCTCCTGACAGTGCCCAATTTGGCCGCTCTTGTCCCGAAACGGGTTTCCAAACGGCTGCCGGATCCGCGCTCCCGGTGGTGCCTGATTCGGCCGCTCCTGTCCTGAAACGGGTTTCCAAATGGCCGCTGGATCCGCGCTCCCGGCGGCGCCCGTTTATGAGCCCAGTTTGGGGCCGGATCAGCTAAATCAGGTGCTGCCGGGAACGTGGATCCAGCTGCCGTTTCGGAGCCCTTTTTGGAACTGGAGCGGCTGAAACGGCTGCCGGATCCGTATTCCTGGCAGCACCCAATTTGGTCACTCCTGTCCCAAAATGGGTTTCCAAATGGCTGCCAGATCTGCGCTCCCGGCAGTGCCTGATTTAGCCAATCCGGCCCCAAAACAGGCTCCCAAACGGGCGCTGCTGGCAGTGCGGATCCAGCTGCCGTTTCGGATCCCTTTTTGGGGCCGGAGCGGCTGAAACAGCCGCCGGATCCGCATTCCCGGCGGCACCCAGATTGGCTGCTCCCGTCCTGAAATGGGTTTCCGAATGGCCGCCGGCTCCGCGCGCTCCCACCTAACGCCCGATTCAGCAGCCAGCCGGGGTGGGGCCGAAGCCGGAGCGATCGGAAGCTTCTCCGGGGGGGGGTCGCTCCGGCTTCTCCGGCGTCTCCATCGCGACCCGGCCGCTCTCCCGCAGGTGATCGACCGCAGCGGCGCCCGCCTGGGCCAGTTCGAGGACGTGTCGCAGGTGCCCAAGTACGAGATGCCCGAGAGCGAGTACGACAAGCGGCCAGGTACCGCGCGACAACACCCCGTTCCCCCCCAACACCCCCCAACCCCCGCGGTGACGGTGACACCGGTGACGGTGTCCCCGTTTCCCGCAGAATCCCTGCGCTCCTTCCTGCAGCGGCGGCAGCTGGGCCGCTACGCCGAGGCGGAGGACCGCCGGCGGCGGCRGTGCGACGGTGACGGTGACGGTGACGAGCGGGCGCTGGCCGCCCGCATCCCCCTGGGCTCCCGCTGCCGCGTGCGGGTGCCGGGGCAGCCGGCCAAGCGCGGCACCGTCATGTACGTCGGTGAGTGGCTTCCCGCTTTCTCCCTACGGATGAGCCGGAAGCTTCCCGTGCCGCTCTGTTCCCATTCCGTTCCTTTTTTTTTCCCGCAGGGCCGACGGATTTCAAGCCRGGCATTTGGGTGGGCGTGCGCTACGACGAGCCGCTCGGCAAGCACGACGGCAGGTAGGCCGGGCGCCGGCTCCGGGTTTGCCCACCGGCATCCTTCCCGCTCGGATTGGGGAACAGGGATAGGGGGGTCGGAGACCTTCAGGCTTTTCCTGGTCTGATTGGGGATGGAGCATGGGGCCTCTGGAGCCCCCTGGGTTCTTCCCGTTTGGATCGTGGATGGAGGACGGGGCCTCCGGAGCCCCCCGGGTCCTTCCTGCTTGGATTGGGGATGGAGCACGGGGCCTCCGGAGCCCCCGGGCCCCTCCCACTCGGAGCGGGGATGGAGCACGGGGCTTCTGGAGCCCCCTGGGCTCTTCCCACTCGGCTCAGGGATGGAGGACGGGGCCTCCGGAGCCCCCCTGGGCCATTCCCACTTGGATCAGGGATGGAGCATGGCACCTCCGGAGCCCCCTGGGCCCTTTCCACTTGGATTGGGGATGGAGCATGGGGCTTCTGGAGCCCCCCTGGCTCTTCCCGCTCGGATCAGGGACGGAGCATGGGGCCTCCGAAGCCCCCTGGGTCCTTCCYGCTTGGATCATGGATGGAGCACAAGGCCTCCAGAGCCCCCTGGGCCCTTCCCGCTCAGATTGGGGATGGAGGACGGGGCCTCTGGAGCCCCTTGGGCCCTTCCCACTTGGAGCGGGGATGGAGCACGGCACCTCTGGAGCCCCCCGGGCTCTTCCCACTTGGATCCGGGATGGAGCACGGGGCTTCCGGAGCCCCCCAGGCCCTTCCCGCYCAGATTGGGGACGGAGGATGAGGCTTCTGGAGCCCCCCGGGTCCTTCCCGCTTGGATCGGCGAGCACTCCCGGTGCTTCCGGAGCCTCTTTCCCACTATCCGGTGCTACCGCGGGGCTTTTCCGCAGCGTCAACGGCCGGAAGTACTTCGAGTGCCAGCCCAAGTACGGCGCCTTCGTCAAGCCGCCCAGCGTCACCGTGGGCGACTTCCCCGAGGAAGACGACGGCCTGGAGGACGAGATGTGATCCGTGGCCGGCGCTCCGGCGTTCCGGCGCTCCGGCGTTCCGACGCCCGCTCCGAGAGGGACGCTCACCGTCACCGCGGTGCTTTTTTTTTTTGTTTCTTTCCTTTTTTTGTGTGTGTGGAAAAGGCCCTTTTTCTCCTTCTTTCCGCTCCGGGCCGAGCGGAGCCGCTCCGGATTGCCGCCATCTCCCGAATCCCAGGGGATGCGGCCGGCCCGGCTCATCCCAACGATGCCGGCGGCTCTGTTCCCGCATACGGAGCCTCCTCGGCACCCAGCGACCGCTCTGCCCCATCCCGGTGCTTTTTACCCCGTTTCCGTGCCGCTTCCTTTGTTTTTTTGTTGTTCATCCCGTCGCTCCGAGCGCTGCTCCGGCCGGATTTCTCCGCTCGGCGCCTCCCTCCCGCCCGTCCCCTGCCGCTTTTGGGGACGAAAAGGGGGGTTTTGGGCTCCCCCTAAGTTATTGTC
>NW_020448393.1:3829-5030 GCF_003343035.1 Apteryx rowi | reverse complement strand
CCGGGGGCTAATTTTTCCTGCTCCACCCCCCCCGCAACAGCCATCGGGGCCGGATTTGTTCCCCCGCCTTCTCCGATTCCCGGAACGCCGTTCCCGCTCCCGCCATGGCGACCGGCAACCGGCTGCCGAAACAGGTGCTGAGCCTCTACCGGCAACTGCTGCGGGCCAGCAAGGACAAGCCGGGCTTCGCGGGGCGCATCCGGGAGGAATTCCGCCGGAACGCCAGCATCCCGCCCCGCGACGCCCTGCGCATCGAGTTCCTGCTGCGCCGCGGCCGGAGGCAGCTGGAACAGCTCCGCGCCGCCACCACCAAGCGCCTGGGCGCCTTCGGCTCCGCGCCGGAATAACAGMCGGAAAATCCCCATCCGATGCGTCCGCTCCGGCTCTGAGGCGATCGTCTTCTCCCAGCTTTTTTGGGGGGGAAAACAACACTAAAGGGGACGTTCAGGAGATGGTTTTTCCACATGGCTCCTCTTAAAAATTCCGGTGGTTGCCGGAAGTGGGATTTGCTYGTTCTTACCAGCGGATATAAATCCAGTTTGGGGCATTTTGGGTTTTTTTTTTCCTCTCCCATTTCCCTCCCACACCCTGTGGTGAAAACCGGCTCCGGAGACTGACACAAAACTAGGAGAGAACAGGAAGGCGGCAGCTCCGGGATGCTATTTTCCGCACGGGAATGCGGGCAAAAAGGAGAGAATCGGTATCCTTTGAACAGCCTCGCAGCTTTTCTTTATGTTTTTTTTTTGCCAAAACGCTTGGAAAATCGGTTCTTCCCCTGGCTAACGTGCTCTTCTGATGCGCAAGTTCGATGCCTGCCACAAGGCGCTGAACTGCACCTACGGGTTTTACGGTAATGCTGGCGGTGCCGTCAGTAGGTTTCAGGGTTAACAGCACGCAGCGGTCATCAGTACTCGTTTCTCGGCCACTTTGGCTCAGGCTGCCGGCAGGTCCGTCGGAGGGCGTCTCCGAGGACGGGCCGGCCTGGCCCGGGAAGAGCGGGAAGGAGCCGGGAGCGGTATTGGCGGCTGTTTSCCCTCGTTTTGGGGGCAAAGCAGGCTTTTTTGGGGCTGTGGAGGCCGCGGGTACAGGCGCGAGGGGCGGCTGTACGTACCGCGTTACGCAGGCGGCCGGGATTGGGGGTTGCGCCGCGGCGACGGTCTCGCCTGAGCGAAGGAGCCGCTCCCCGATGTAAACACCCCTT
>NW_020448393.1:0-936 GCF_003343035.1 Apteryx rowi | reverse complement strand
GATGACGCCGCCGCCGATGCCAACGCCGTCTCGCCCAGGTGGGTCGCGCCGCTGCTGCCGTGAACRCCGCGGTTTTTTTGCAAACGCCGCGGTTTTTGCAAACGATACCGGTTTTGCAAACGCCCTGATTTTTGCAAACAACGTGATCCTTGCAAACGCCATTTTTGCAAACGCTGCAGATTTTGCAAACGCCGGGATTTTTGCAGACAGTGCGGTTTTTGCAAACGCCATTTTTCAAACGATACCGGTTTTGCAAACGCCACGGTTTTTGCAAACGACGCAGGTTTTGCAAACGCTGCCGTTTTTGCAAACGCCATTTTTGCAACGACGCAGTTTCTGCAATCGCCATTTTTGCAAACGATGCAGATTTTGCAAACACCCTGATTTTTGCAAACAACGTGGCTTTTACAAACGCCATTTTTGCAAACGCCACGGTTTTTGCAAATGATGCAGTTTCTGCAATTGCCAGTTTTGCAAACGACGCAGTTTCTGCAATCGCCGTTTTTGCAAACGACGCGGGTTTTGCAAACGGCGCCTTTTTGCAAACGCCCCCCATCTTGCAACGGCTGCGTTTTGTGGCCACCACGTTCCTCGCAAAGGCCGTGTTTCTGCGAATGCCGCCAGTTTGCGAAAGCGGCAGTTTTGCGACCACCGTGTTTTTGCAAAAGCTGCTTTTTTGCAAACACCAAGTTTTTGCAAATGCCGCGTTTTTTGCAAACGCCAAGTTTTTGCAAAAGCCACATTTTGCAAAGGCCTTTTTTTTTTTTTTTTTTTTGCAAAAAGCTGCATTTTGTGATGGCTGAGTTTTTGCAACCGCCACATTTTATGAACACTGTCTTTTGCAAACGCCACGTTTTTGCAAACGCCATGTTTTTTGCAAATGCCACATTTTTGCAAAAGCTGCATTTTTGCAAACGCCACTTTTTTGCAAACACC
>NW_020448392.1:7534-9458 GCF_003343035.1 Apteryx rowi | reverse complement strand
TGCGTTAAGAAGCGGAAGAAGGGGAGGCAGCACACAGCTCCGCTCACGAAGCTACTAATGCAAGGAACCACCCAATGGCGGTCCCGTCGAGACACACCGCACGTCCGCGTGTTTTGTTGCGTCCCGCTCGATATAACGAAACAACGTTGATGGGAGAGGGGGAGATGTGGAGGAAAAAGGATGAGCAGGGAGGCACTGCGGGGCGGAACATGGGAAGGTCATAACGGGCAGAGCACTGCTGCCGGAAAAGAGGGCGGGGCTTTACAGCATTATAAAAGAGCAGGACGCGCTTCATTAAACGCCATTTTGCCACTCCTCATATTGGTGTCTGTGTGGTGATGGTCCGGGGTCTGGGGGAAGGCCCCGTGCCTCCTCGGTAAGAACGAGAATGGTAACAGGCTCTTTGCTTTTAAAAGTCCTCAGAAAGGTTTCTTGGTCTGCGGTGCTTAAGATAGAGATGATACTCCAGAAAAGAGCAAACGTGCCCTTAACACACATCCTCTGGAGGGCTTTATCTGGGACCCTGGTCCCCGCCATGCTCCAAAGCCATGGGCAAGGCCAGGTAGCAAATTTGAGTAAGATTTCCCATTCCCCATGAATTTTGCCCAGCTTTCCTTTGGGCTGAGCCTGGGGAAAGCTGTTTCTCCTCTCTGGGGCTCAGCTGATCCTTGGGCTTCTCAGCATGACCTCGAGGCAGCGCTTCTCCCCTGGGTACAGTTCCTGACACCTTGGACCCACCCTGGGACCCTAGCTCTCTTGGGGCTGTACAGCCCTGGCACCCCAGATCTCCCCAACACGGGCACCCCGGCTCTCCTGAGGGGATTGTACAGCCCTGGCTCCCTGGATCTCCCACAGTTTTGATGCTGGCCTTCTCAGGACATGCCCACACACTGCAGTGCTGCTGTCCGGGCTGCAATGCAGAGCCTGGAAGGCAGTGCAATGCCTCAGGATCTGCATTTGGGCTCATTCACAAGTTTGTGAGGTGACCAGCTCCCAGCACTGCAGCTGCTGGAGACTGAGAACGTCCCTGCAACCAACCTTCCTGCTCTTCCTCATCTCTGCACAGTCCTGGGGCGACTCTTGCAGAAGGGAGACTCCATCCCCTTTGAATGCTGTCAGAGATGGGGCTTTCTGAAACACTGCAAAAGGAAGGGTTCGTCTACCTCTTTGGGTTGCTCATTAGGCCTGTGGCACTCCCTCTGTGATGCTGTGAGCCCCAGCTCTGCACCCTGGTGTCCACCCTTTCTTTCCCCCGTCTCCTGTGTGTCTACCCAAAGTGTTCCCTACGCACTGCGGGCATGGCTTCCAATGAGAGAAACGTTGCTGGTGAACTGATTGGATAGCAGCAGAGCGGTGATGGAAAGGTGCTTGTGAGGTCACTTCTAGGTGAGTAGTTGATGGGGCAGCAGCAGGTCCCCGGCTGGGACATGTGCTTTGGAGATCACTTCTGCCTGAGCAGCTGATAGGTCAGCATTTGGCTCCTGGCTGGGGAAACTATAGTGAGGTAGCTGCTGTCTCAGAGGCTTGTAGGCCAGTGACAGACACATGGCTGTGAAGGTGACTGTGACATCATCTCCTTCTGAGGCCCTGATAGGCCAGCAGCAGGCAGATAGGCGTGGACATTGTTTGGGAGGTCTCTTTTGCCATAGTACCTGATAGGCCAGCAGATGCAAATAGCTGGGGAAGTTACCTTGTGGAAAGTTCTGGCTCTGAAGCCCATAGGCCAGCAGCAGGCACATGCTGGGGGTAAGCACTTGTGAGGTCGCTATACCTGAGCAGCTGATAGGGCAGGAGAAGGCACATGGCTTGGATGATGGTGGTGAGGTCRCTTCTGGGTTTGCTGAGTGTGCCCAGAGGAGGGAGTGATGCCTGCAGAGCTCTACAGCAATACAGCAATGCAACTTATTAATCAAGCAGAAGTAGA
>NW_020448392.1:4014-5947 GCF_003343035.1 Apteryx rowi | reverse complement strand
ACCTGAGCACTTTTGGAGTTTCCCCTCCTTTTTCGAGGGGAGATTCCTAGAGCTTTTGCATTGTGACCACTCTTGTTTTCCGACTCGTGCCCCCTGAGGCCCTGATGGGATCGTCTCCCTGCAGCCCTGAAAAATCCAGGTGCCAGTGAGTGGAGCATTGGGGGTCAATTGCTTGCTAAGGAAAGAGAGAGAAGTGGTCCTTCCTCCAGCCTGCCCCCTGCTGCTGGTTTAGAGGAGAGCTCCTTGTGCCAAAAATGAGGACTAACAAGATTTGCTCTGCCACACCCCAACTCCTTCAGTGGGTCACTTTGCTGGTGCTCTTGGAATCTCCCTGTGCCAATGCATGTGGGACCCTGGAAACCAAGCCATGGCTTCTCCATGTGTCATTCGCACTGCTGAAGCCTGCTGGCTTGTCTCAAGGCTTTGCCTGGGAGAGAAATGGCAGCCCTTGCTGAGACAGGGGAATGCAAATGCTTGAGAGCAGCGGAAGCCTTGTGCCATTTTCCTTGTTGGAAGCCTGCTTGTGTGGGAGTGGTGCCCTGGCCCTGTGCGTGCTGGTCAGTGTGTGTGTGTGCTGCCATGTGGTCATTTGTGAGCCCCCAGAGCAAATGCAGGGAGAGGGAGAGTGGTGCCAAAGAGATTGGTCCATCTCCATGGAAGCCCCAAAGGAGACCTCAGTAGGGAGGCTGGTTGGGTGAGTGCCTTGAGGGCATGTGAGGCAAAAGCGAGAGGCAAGAGCTGGCCTGCTGCACCGTTGGGAGAGCACTGTGGGTCTGCTTCCTGGAGGTGGGAAGTGAGCCTGAGCAGGGCTGTGCGTGGCTGTTGAGAGGAAGTGCCTGTTGCAAGGCCTTGGAGGACTAGAAGCAAATGGAAGGTCTGGAGAAGTGGCGTTGGTGTGTTTTGGGGCCCGTGGGGGTTGTCTGGCTGCTGCTTTGTCTGGTCCAGTTCCCGGTATGTCCCTGATGCACAGCTGCATGTTGGCTGGCAACCCTCTATGAGGTGCAGGATGGTGATGTGGCATGTCACAGTGGTGGGGTATGTTGAGGTGGGGACAGATGATGGCCCCAGTGCCAGGCAGGAAGAGCTGTCTGGAGAGAGCAGTGCTGTGCGTGGGGAATGTCGCCAGGATGGACAGATTGGGCGCCCTGGGAGGTGAGGATGTGCCTTGGCTGGCAGGGCCCAGGCTGCCCTGGAGGTGTGAGCCAGGGGTGCTGGCAGCCTGCTGCCTTCTGTGCGGTGAGGTTGAGGCCTTGACTTTCCAAAGCTGTTGCCAGGATGTGCAGCCAGGTATCCCACATATGCTGGGAAATACATAGAAATATGCAGCTTAGAGTATTTGGAGTAGAGGAGGTCATCTTTCAGAAAGGGTTCCTGTTGGAGATTCTTGAAGTTAACACTTCTGGGATCTGTCCAACCACAAGATTTTTTAGGCTAGACATGTAGTAGTTGTCCTTCTCTCCTAACAGCAACGGCTAAGTAGGGATACCACCCATGTACATAGTTGGTGCAGACAGTCTTGTCTTCTCATGTGACAGGGCCCTAAAAACTCTTTGCTTATAATGCAGTAGTATCCCCCAGTTAGCCCTTACTTAACCTTCTGATTAACCCCCCTCCAATCCAGTGAATTCTAGAGAGGGTCTTGAGCCCTTCGTGCTGAAGGTCTCTCTGTTTTGGGGCTCTCTCCTGCACCCTGCACCCTGCGCGCTGCCCTGGGCTCTGACACAAGACATCTAGGGGCTGACATCCAGCAGGAGGCCTCAGAGAGCACTTTAGATCATGTGGGAGTTTTTCCACGCACACAGTTAACAAGGAAATGGTCTTGCCAAGGTGGAACAGTCAGAGGCGCCCTTTCAAGCAGCAGTGCCACAGTCATTAGCTTTTGAAATGGGCAGAATAAGGGAAACTTCCAAAGACAAAGTAGTTCTTCAGAAAA
>NW_020448392.1:0-941 GCF_003343035.1 Apteryx rowi | reverse complement strand
CAGGGAATGAGAGGGAAGTGCCAACAGAATCATCATGGGAGGATGGATTTAGGCAAGTCATGGTCAGTCCCTCCGATGCAGGCGCCTTCCTCTGAGCAAGCTCCCTGTGTCTCCTCTGCCACCCAGCAGAGCCTCTGCCCTGACAGCCATGGGGTCCAGGGCATGAGCTGCCTTCCCTGCAGCCAGCCCTCCGGCAGAGGAGAGGTGCCCAACAAAGGGACTGAGAGTGACTGCCCTGCGRTGTCACTGCCTGCGAGGTGAATGCTTTCCTGAGTTCCTGCCTGTCTCTCTCTCTCCTTGCCTCCCCTGGCACCCGGATCATGGTGCTGCTCCTTGTTTCCCCTCCTGTCCATGCTGCTCCTGGTCTTGCTCTCGGGCTCTCTGGGGTGGGAAGTGTCAGCTGCAGTTCAGACATGGGTGCTGCAAGTTGTGCAGCAGAGGGTTCTGCATTGGAATGTGGTTGCCCCAGCCCCCTTCTAACCTGTGGAGCTCCAGGAAATGCAGTCCGTGGGGCTGGGAAATGAGCTGACTCTGCCTTAGGGAGAGCCCATCTTCAGTCCTAACGGTCCTTTGACTGTTTCCCTGTGGTGTCCTGCCAGGCTTTGAGCTGTCCTCTAGAAAGGCACTGCTGTCTCATAGCACCTCTGTGATATCTGAGAGACCCATGAGGAAGGTGCAGAGATGCTGAGAGTATGGAGCTGGTGCTGGTAGGCTGTATGTGGGCATCTGAAAAGAGCCCTGTGTGTCTTTGGCTAGAAGGGGAGTGTGGAGAGCTCACTTAGGTGCCCAGAGAAAGGGTGAGAAGTTTGGAGATGTGCACTTTGAAACTGGACTCGTGTGCTCTCAGCAGGGTCTGGTTTCTTTCTAGGGCAACATATGAGTGTGATCATCCTCCAGCTCCAAGAGGTGGAAGCACAGGACAGCTGGGAATGAGTCTAATA
>NW_020448391.1:11625-14227 GCF_003343035.1 Apteryx rowi | reverse complement strand
CAGAGCTCAAGCCATGGAGCTCAATGACAGTCCTACTGAGATGGGGAGAAATTAAATGTGTGTGTTTGTGGGGGTTTATGAGAAAATTTTGTTCACCGAAGTCTGTCCTAACTTGTAACATCTCTTCTTCCTCAGACAGTCCCCTGTGGCCCGAGGCTGCAAATGTCCAACGGCAGCTCCCTCACAGAGTTCCTCCTCCTGGCCTTTGCAGACACATGGGAGCTGCAGTTCTTGCACTACTCGCTCTTCCTGGGCATCTACCTGGCTGCCCTCCTTGGCAATGGCCTCATCATCATGGCTGTAGCCTGCGGCCACTGCCTCCACACCCCCATGTACTTCTTCCTCCTCAACCTCTCCCTCCTCGACCTTGGTACCATCTCTACCACTGTCCCCAAATCCATGGCCAATTTCCTGTGGAACACCAGGGCCATTTCCTACTTGGGATGTGCTGCCCAAGTCTTTTTCCTCTTTTTCTTACTTTCAGCAGAGTGTTCTCTCCTCACTGTCATGGCCTATGACTGCTTTGTGGCAATCTGCAGACCCCTGCACTATGGGACCCTCATGGGCAGCAGAGCTTGTGTCCAAATGGCAGCAGCTGCCTGGGCCAGTGGTTTTCTCAATAGTCTCCTGCACACTGCTAATACATTTTTCATACCATTCTGCAAAGGAAATGTTATGGAGCAGTTTTTCTGTGAAATCCCCCAGCTCCTCAAGCTCTCCTGCTCAGACACCTACCTCAGGGAAATTGCAGTTACTGTGGTTAGTGCCTGTTTATTCTTTGGGTGTTTTGTTTTCATTGTGCTGTCCTATGTGCAGATCTTTACAGCTGTGCTGAGGATCCCCTCTGAGCAGGGCTGGCACAAAGCCTTTTCCATGTGCCTCCCTCACCTGGCTGTGGTCTCCCTGTTTGTCAGCACTGTATTGGTTGCCCACCTGAAGCCCCCCTCCATCTCCTCCCCAGTTCTGGATCCAGTGGTGGCTGTTCTGTACGCAGTGCTGCCTCCAGCAGTGAACTCCCTCATCTACAGCTTGAGGAATAAGGAGCTCATTGAGGCACTGAGGAAACTGGTTCAATGGCTTCGATGCTAGAACTAATAACCTTCCCAGGATATTTGGCATCAAGGATCTGTGTTGTTCATTTATTTATTTATTTATTTATTTATTTTCATACTTTTTTCTGTTACATTGTTGTAAAGGAAAAAAAAAATTTCTGGTTCATGCCACTTGTCCTCAGGAATCTCTTACCTGAATCTGACCCAGAGACTGTGCTGAAGCAGAAAGCCAGGCTTCCCCCTTTATCAGCAGAGGTGGGGGAACCTCAGAGCCTGCTAGTCTGAGCTCCCTCGGATGCCCTCAGGGCAATGAGGAGAGTTTCCCTTTGCAGTGTCCCTTTCAGCACTGCCACCAAGGGAGCTCAGGGGCACAGAGTCAGGCTCAGATGAGTACTGACGGGTTGAGACCATGGGTCCCATGTCCATTAGGACACCTAGCCAGCTCTCCTGCGAGGGCGGTAGCCAGCAGTCACCATGGGCTGGTCCCTTCCCTCTTCAGTGCTYCAACATTCACAGCAGAGCAGGAGCAGAAGGGAGGAGAGTCTGGACACAGCTKGTGGGGACAGACCCTCTGCTCCTCAGGARCACAGGTCCCACAGGTGACAGTGCTGATGAGAGATGCCCATCCTTCTGGAGGGGAATCTGAGCCCCCAGGAGAGCTCAAGGGATCTCCAGGGACAGTGAATGCCTGCAGGTGACCAGTGAGTGGGGCCTCACAAATTGAGGGATGGTCCACAGTGGAGTCACCAGAAGGTAAAGCACTAAATCCAGGTATACATAGGGAAACGAGAGCTCTGCAATTGCAGGAGAGGCAGTGGGGAGCCAGGAGGCCCAGGGAAGGGGGCCTGGAGAGTGATTCCTGCACCCTCCATGAAACACCACAGGCTGGAGCTAGTGCACATGCAAACACATCTCCTGCCATTGAAAGTGCCCTGGGGTCACTCTGAGCACCACCCATGAGCACAGACATGCGTTAGCAGTATCAGTGGTGGTGATGCCTGTCCAGCTGGGTCTGCTTCCTGCCCTGACCAGCATTGCCAGAGCTGAGTCAGGAGTCACCCCGTGGCCCCACAGCCTGCTCGCTCTGCAGAGCAGCACCACCAGCCTGGGATCCTGCAGGGAACATAGGGCAGGGTGTGCAGGAACGGCCAGGCCAGCATGGACATACTCACCTGGGGAAAGGCTCTCTGGGGAGCAGGGATGCCCCAGAAAAGCATTCAGAGATAGAAAACGAGAAGGAGAAACAGGCTTCTCTGTGGCCCCACTTGGGGCAGGCTGCTTTGTCCCTGGGGCAGCAGGACCTGCTGGAAGGGCTTCAGGGCCAGCGCTCTCATGCTGTGCTGGGAGGCAGGGTAGGCATGGAGGGGCTGCAGGCAGACAGGGAGTGGGATCTGCTGGACACAAGAGCAGGGGAGATAGAGAGTGACCAGCCTCATTGCAAGGCCTCATCCCCCTTGCTGGGGAGCTGCTCCCCTTGTTCTTGGGCCTTGCCTGAGTTATGCTGTGGACATGCCTGTGCCTACCTCTGCACCTCTCAGTTGCTGACTTGA
>NW_020448391.1:8823-11069 GCF_003343035.1 Apteryx rowi | reverse complement strand
AGGGCTCCAACCAGCCCTGCTTTGTGTGGCAGGTTGGACTGGAGACCTCCAGAGGTCCCTTCCCCCAAAACTCCTCTCTGACTCCATGAATTCTTGCTCCTCAATCTCTGCTCTGGCACGGCTGGCAGTGGGACGAGAGCACCTAGGGCAGGGCAGAATGAGCCTGGCTTGGAGAGTGTCGGGGGAAGACCCAAAGGTCCCTGGCTCAGCCCTGAATTTTGGATAACTCCCTCCTGCACCCCGAGAGGCTCCATCTGCCTCTTCCAGCCTGCCCTGTGCTCCCCTCCCCTCAGCCAAAGCAGAGTCCAGCTCTGGCCTGGGGACTCTCTTCCCCACGGGGAGGAGAGGGAGGGCCTTCACCAGCACCACACTGCTTTCCTACCCCCAGCCTTTGCAGTTGCATGTGCCTGGCTCTGCCCACTTGCCTTCACCACAGTCATGGCTGCCCTGGAAGCTCATGAAAATCCCCATGCTCCTACCCTTGACCTGGCATCCTCCCTTAATCTGGAGCCTGGACGCCCACAAAGGCATTTCCTGTCCAGTGCTCTGGCTGTGCAGCCAAGGGCAGGAGTCTTTGCCCCAGTTTCCCTGCTCCTCCCCATGCTCTGGGTGCCATTCACACACAGGAGCTGCCTGCTGGCATTTTGCCTCTCCTGGATCCTTTCCAGCCCAACTCCTCCCCACATCTCCCTACTTCCCATGCCTTCTCCCCAGCCCAGCCCAGCCCAGCAGAGCAGCCCAGGCTTGGATGGCCCCACAGCAGTGCCCAGTGCAGGGTGCTGCAGAGCTCGGGGCACTCACCCACAGCCAAAGACCTGCTGAAGGGCACAGCAGGTCCTGAGGGGCAGAGAGGGGTGTCAGCCTCCCCATCAGCCCCAGGGCTGGCGGCCAGCAATGGCACAAGGAAATGGAGGCCACTCACTCCATGTCTCCACTGCTCTCATGACCAGGAGATCCTTAGCCCTGGCTGCCTGCAGCCCCTCTGAACAGCCCCTCTCCCCAGGACAGCACTCACTGCCCACTCCAGGCACATGCTGGCCCTGGAGATCCACTGTGTGCCCTGAGTGGCTCCAGATCCCCTCCAGAAGGATGGGCATCTGTCACCAGCCCTCTCATATGTGGGACAGTCCCCAGCAGATACCTCTTGACCACTCACCCTCTCCAGGGGCACTGGGCACCCAGAAGTGACAGCTGAATCCAGCCCTCATTCCCAAACACATCACTCTATGAGCTGATGCCCCTTAGCTCATAAAAAACCCAGGCACGGTAACAGGGTCTTTTTGGGTGCAATTCCCTGAGTGCAATCTTGATTACAGCTGTGGAAGAAGAGCCCAGCCTTCTGGCTCAGTACTGAGAAAATCCCCTTTTATTACAGAGCTGCTACTTGGCAGGCCAGCTCTGACACAGTGAGGAGCAGATTTACAGAAGGCTTCTGATTCAGACAGACTGGGTTTCTGCCTCTGGAAAAGGGGGATGAATTCAAACATTTGTGCACCAACATGAATATCACAGAGAGAACACTCAAATCAGAAGAGTTGCCTGAGATAAATTGGAAATCATTTGTGAAGAGGGATGGGCAGCTTATTGCTGCTGAACTAGTACCAGCTGAATCAGTTTTTTCAGTGCCTCCTTGAGCTCCTTGTTCCTCATGCTGTAGATGAGGGGGTTCACTACTGGAGGCACCACCACATACAGAACAGCGACCACTAGATCCTGAGCTGGGGAGGAGATGGTGGAGGGCTTTAGGTAGGCAAATGCAGTAGTGCTGACGAACAGGGAGACGACAGCCATGTGAGAGAGGCACATGGAAAAGGCCTTGTGCCGGCCCTGCCCAGAGGGGATCCTCAGCACAGCAGTGAAGATCTGCACATAGGACAGCACAATGAAAGCAAAACACACAAAGCCTAAACAAAGACTAACCACAAAAAGCCCAACTTCCCTGAGGTAGGTGTCTGAGCAGGAGAGCTTGAGCAGCTGGGGGATTTCACAGAAGAACTGGCCCAGGGTATTGCCTTGACAAAGTGGTATTGAAAATGTGTTTCCAGTGTGCAGGGCAGCATAGAGAAAACTAATGCCCCAGGCAGCTGCTGCCATTTTGACACAAGCTCTGCTGTCCATGAGGGTCCCGTAGTGCAGGGGTATGCAGATGGCAATGTAACGATCATACGCCATGATGGTGAGGTGATAAAACTCAGCTGAAAATAAGAAAAAGATGAAAAAGACCTGGGCAGCACATCCTGAGTAGG
>NW_020448391.1:0-1218 GCF_003343035.1 Apteryx rowi | reverse complement strand
CTGTGCCATTACTAGGCAGGAGACCTGGACAGGGACAGGGAGGGCTTCATTTCCCCTGCATAGGGCAGTGATTCAGAGGAGGAGATGCAGGCGTTTAATCTCACTTTAGAAAGCCTTGGGCAGAGGGGGATTCAGCTCTCACCCAGACTGTGACCGCAAGGTGGGCAAGAGAGGGTCAGATACTGGTGGAGAGAGACACTCGTGGTTCATGAGGGGTTAAATAGGATATGTTTAATAAAGGACTTGCACTCCAAGCTGTACGGGGAGCCCCAGGTACTGTGCAGAGGGGTCACTGATGGGAGGCTGCTGGAGGCATGGGTCAGACACACAGGCTGGATGCCAGGGCAGGATTTGACTCATTGAATCCTAAGGGCCCCTTAAATCTACTAGAGCTATTTCCTTGGCTCACCTGTGCTAACCTTGAGTAGCTACAGTCTGGGAAGCAGCTAGACATTGTGGATAAAACAGAATATGCACGCCTGGCCCTGATGGAAACTTGGTCAGTGTGTAGTTTCACACGCTGGGCCTGCTGCCACGTACTCTGCCAGTCACTGACTCCTTGCCAGATCTTCCACTGATGTTCTCATGCACTCCACCCATTGACTGACAGACACGTGGTGTTGGTGCCGCCAGTGCGTGGACAAGGTTCGGATGTACCTTTCCGGTATTAGCCTAACTAAACAGCTAAGGTGTACAAGCAACTAAATCCTAGGGAATATATATATATATGTACATAGTAAATTATAACATGTATGCCCACAAAACTGATCAGCCCAGAAGACCAGGAGCATAATGCATTTTCCCCATAGTCCTAAATTCCACAGCCATGAGGACAGTCACTGCCAGGGGTGGTCTCACACTGATTCTTTGGACTTTACATTGTGCAGTACTTGAAGCAGGTCCTTTATCTTGCGGATGTTGGGTTCCATGCGCTCACCGCAGTTCCTTCAGTGTCCCAACTACCGTCAGGGTACAGGGTTAGGATGGAGAGCAGCAATGTTGCAGTTCCGCTCGGCATATTCATCAGGCCACAGTTCTCTGGGCAAGAGTCTCCTAGAGGGGACATAGACTGGGACACTTTCCCCTTTGATTAGTATCAGGTGGGTGTCTCCTGGCCCATCAGCAATGATTTCCCCTTCCGACTATCCAGATTTAGCCAGATCTAGCCAGATCTTGTACCCACACAGCATGCCCTGTAGTCGCAAAACTGCCTGGTTG
>NW_020448390.1:7449-9246 GCF_003343035.1 Apteryx rowi | reverse complement strand
CCTTCCATTCCCTTCTAGGCCTCCAAGGCCTTGCAACTTGCACTTCCTCTGAACATCCACTCACAGCCCGGGGCCTGCTCACTTCCTACCTCCAGGAAGCAGAGAGCAAGTGCTCTCACAGTGGCTGATCAGGTCACCTCTTGCCTCTTGCTTGTGCCTCAACTTCTCTGAACAAGAAATCTCTCTGAAAATGTGGCCCATACCTTTTTGGGGGGTGACATTCCTTCTGCCTCCTCCAACAGCCTTTGCAACCATTCTCCAGTGACTGCATATGTCGACAGAAAACCAGAGACCTCTAACATGTTACACTTACAAATGTGTCATAAAAGCAGGCGGACACCTCAAAGACAGACACATCATTCAGACCTTGCAGGAAAATCTCACAAGCTCCCTGCTCTTTTGACAGGGGCAATTTCTAAAGCACACACACCCTGGCAATAAGAGATTACTAACACCACTGCTCACAACAGCACTAGATGGATTTAGCAGCCTCAAAAGTCTACTTGGACTCCCTAGCTGACCAGGAGGAGGCTGCAAGCTTCTGCTTAGCAAGAAGTGGAAAGGCAAACTCCATGTCCGTGTTCCCCACAGAACATCATCCACATTTGAAATGTAGCAGTACTAACTCATGATGACGGAGTGGAATCAAATTTGTGCCAGATGATGTGGAACATCAACTTCTGCTTGATTAATGAGTTCCATTTCTGTATTGCTGTGGAGCTCTGCAGGGGTCAATCCCTCCTCTGAGCACACACAACAAACCCAGAAGTGACCTCACCACCAACATCCGAGTCATGTGTCTTCTCCTGACCTATCAGCTGCTCAGAGGGAGATGACCTCACTGGTGCATACCCCCACCACCTTCCTGCTGCTGGCCTATTGGATTCAGAGACAGAAGTTCCCTCCAAATAACTTCCCCAGCCATGAACTACTGATGGCCTATCAGGTACTCTGACATAACAGACCTCCAAAGCAAGTGCATACCCCCACCACATGCCTAACTGCCTGCTGCTGGCCTATCAGGCACTCAGAAAGATGTGACCTCACAGTCACCTTCACAGCCATATCTCTGTCACTGGCCTAGAAGCCTCTAAGACAGAAAATACCTCACTATAATTTCCCCAGCCATGAGCCAGATCCTGCCTTATCAGCTGCACAGAGAGAAATGATCTCAAGATCACAGATCTCAGCCATGGACCTGCTGCTGCCCTATCAACTGCTCAGGCAGAAATGACCTCACAATCACCTCTCCAGCCACATCTTGGCTGCTATGCAATCAGTTCAGCAGTCAGAAGGGACCTCACAAGCAACAGCCAAGCCTTCTTCCTCCACCTGCACTATCAGGTAGTCAGGCAGAAGTCACCTCATCATCAATAGCTCAGGCATGTGCCTTCTGCTGGCCTATCAGCTACTTGCAAAGAACTGATTTGACACTGGTGATTTTCTGGCATAACTCTCACAGATAGTGGTGACCTCACTGCCCACACCATGACCATGGGGCTGTTGCTGCCTGCAGCTCCCCCTGCTCTTCCCCAAGGCTGAGCCAGCTCCTGAAGGGCCTCCCTGATTCACCTCGTGGCTTCACAATGAAGCTTCAGAGTGAGCAAAACACCCCTCAGGTACCAGTTACAACCCGAAAACAATATTACCTTTTGCCTAGGTAGTCTGTACACGTAGTCCATGAAGCTCAGGAATTGCGAAAAGGCCTGCAAGTAATTCTTGGCAACATTTTCTAACGGGAGGGTTACATGGGAGCAGCGATCAGGAACCTGAAGACAGCAGGGCCTCAAGTCCCAG
>NW_020448390.1:3126-6100 GCF_003343035.1 Apteryx rowi | reverse complement strand
CCTTACCCTCAGTGGAGAGCCGCAGGAGTGCTGGGAAGAAGGAACTGTGGTCCAGGCAGATGGTGTCCATCCAGCAGTCCTCCATCTCGCTTGCGCCCTTGCCCTCAGCTTGCCTCTCCAGCCATGGAGGAAGGATGCTCTTCCCATTTCATCCCCCCAAACTCCTTTCCAATGTGCTCCTGCTCCTCTGCCCTGTGGCGAGGGGCCAAAACGCAGCCCCTTGCCTCCTGTCCCCTCTCCTTGCCCTAGAGCCACTACGAAGGGCAGCTGTGGGGAACGCATGAGCAGTGCCCAGCAGCGCCTGGGCCTCATGGGGAAGTGAGGGCCCCCGCCCATGCCACTGAGAAGACCTGCCTGTGATGCAGCACATCCCACTGTGACCTCAGCTTGTGTCATCTGGGGACTTGGTAGGTCAGTGCCATGGAGATGACAGCGGCAGGGAGAGAGCAGAGCAATGTCCCCTTATGTCCTGGAAAGCAGTCTCCTCCCTCCACCCCAGTTATTTTCCAACATTTTCTGATAACTCCTTGAGGAACGTCTGCAGATGTTGCCAAAGGCAGTGAAATACCAAAAATGGGGAACTAGAGAAGTTACTTCTGCGCCCCTGCACTGGCAGGTCGCTGCACTAGGCAGCTCCGTGCAGGAATCGTGGGTGTGGGGGTTGGTTTGGGGCTTGGCATTTTTCAAAACCAGGATCAAAGTCCTGTGGGTTGAAACAGCACAAAGAGTGGCCATGCATTGAGATGCTTTGGTGAGCCTCAAGACTGGTTTCTCCTGTGGGTCCCTCTTTTTGTAGAAGCAGGATGTAGGAGAACATGKGAGAGGAGAGAGCCTTCCTCCTTTGGGCACCAAAGCAGGCTCTTTGCTTGTAAAAGTCCTCAGCAAGGTTTCTCGGTGTGCGGTGCTTAAGATAGASATGATGTGCCATAAAAGAGCAAACGTGCTGTGACGGTGTGCTCCTTTCCCCCCACCCCACTGATGTGCTCTCTCCGCCTCAACCTGACCTCCCTGTAAACAGCATGTATGCAGGGGCTAATTGAGCGTGCGCCAAGTAAGGCCCGTCTAGCATGCAAATATGACTATGAGTCAATCATCTCCCCCCATAAATAAGGGGCAGCCCATAGCCCATTGAGCTCTCCTGCACAGCAGTGGACTGCACTGCAGAAGCTCCTCCTGAGCAGGGACGCCTCTCAAGGTTCCTTCTCAAGGTGGAGAGATTCCTTACCCACGACAGATCCTTGGTAAGTGATTAATAGCATGCTGAACTTTTGTGAACTTCACAAAACTTTACTGAGTTACATCTCTGATTAATTGTGCCCATGATCCCTTAGACATAAACCGTTGACCCAGTCTCGGACTAGGATTGGATCCAGCCGCACCTAGGCTCCTCTCCAAAGGAGTTTAGAAAGCAAGGGGGTCCTTTCCAAACCTCATGACTCAACAGGAGGGTCTCCTTGGCACACACTCCTTTAGGCATTAACCGTTGACCAAGTCTCGGACTAGGACTGGATCCAGCCGCACCTAGGCTCCTCTCTGAGGAGGACTTTGGAAGGCAAGGGGATCCTTTCTGAACCTCGTGACTCAACGGGAGGGTCTCCGTTGCATGTGTATCTGACCCCGTCCTTCATGCAGTAAATAATTGAGTGAACTTTACCAATTGAACCTCATTACATTGTTCTTATTTACGATTGAACTTTGTTAAGTCACTATCTTATCGCAATAACCATAGTGCTGCTTCCCTCTTACGAGTGAAGTGCATCACTCCTTTGTGACACCTTGACGTCCCCTGCAAGTGTCTATCCTAGAGGAGCTTTGGCTTCCCGAACACTAACCCTACTTTATAGACAATAACACACTGTTTAGTCCAGCTGTTGTGCTGAGATGTTTTACTGGTTTTACCGGTTACACTACTCTTTTTACTGAGTATTGGTGTGGACCATCTTTGTGCTTGGTGGGTGCTGTTCTTAATGACTTGCTGGCTTTCCTGAGCTCCTGTGCCCTTCAGAGCTGACTGCCATGGGATCCCCCAGCAGTCCTCAAAGAGGCCAAAGTCTGCTCCTCTGAAGTCCCGAGTCTGTACTCTGCTGTTGTCCTTCCTCCCTGCCTTCAGGATGTGGCACTCCACTATTTCATGGTCCCTGCAGCCAGTGTTTCCACTGATGATCACCTCCCCGATCAGTTCTTCCTTGTTTGCAAGTACCAGCTGCAGGAGAGCATCGCCCTTCTTAGCCCATCTGGCAGCTGTGCTAAGAAGGTGTCCCTGATACCCTGCAGAAACTTCCTGGACTGCTTTCACCCTGCACTTTGCCGTTCCACTGCGTGCCAGGGGGATTAAAGTCCCTACATAAGCAGCAGGCCCTGTGTGCCACAGACTTCCTCAGCTTGCTTAAAGGAGCCTGCGTCCACTTCTTCACCCTGATCTACAGGGTGAACTGTAACTCCCATCGCAAGGTCACCCTTACTCCCATGCTCACTCACCTTTTCCCATCCAGCACCTTGTCCTTCCCTTCGAAGAGCTCCACAAATCCCAGGTGGCCCTTTACACAGAGGGCATCCCCCCCCCCCCATCATCTGCCCTACGAGTCACTCCTGAAGAGCTTGTACCCTGCCATCAGAGCATTCTAGTCTGGTGAAACATATGTAATGGTGAAAGGAGGTTCCCGCTAAGAGATCAAGCCCTACGCTGCGCAAGGCCAGGGAGCCTTTGATGGAGGTAAATCGATGTCCAGGAAGGACAAGGTGCCCCTGAGAAAGTTCTTGGGCCTGCACAGCCTGCCATCCAGCCATCCTGTGGACAGCGTTAGCACAGTCCCTGTTCATATCATGTGGGAGTGGGAAGAGGCTCAGGGAGAGGAGAGCTAGAAGGTGTTAAGCATGCAGGGACATGAGTAGAGCCCTTGGTGTGATGTGCAGCTCTATGCTGCACACTTGGATGTAGAGGGGATGGACTTCACCTAAAGACAAGTGGGATTCA
>NW_020448390.1:0-1364 GCF_003343035.1 Apteryx rowi | reverse complement strand
TTTTCTGACCTGCTCCTCAGGACCTTTGAGCACAGCAATGCCTCTGCCCAGCGCCCTGTCCCGGTAGGTTTCTGTCAGGCAGAACTGAGCGTGCAGAGGGTGGGATGGGGTCTGTGAGCACCAGCAGGGAAAAGACATTGGGATAGAGAAGGAGCTGCCAGCA
This sequence comes from Apteryx rowi, assembly GCF_003343035.1. Lineage (NCBI taxonomy): Eukaryota > Metazoa > Chordata > Aves > Apterygiformes > Apterygidae > Apteryx > Apteryx rowi. The sequence continues at coordinate 1,201 of NW_020448390.1, read as the reverse complement.
GGGGGAGCTCCAGGCAGCAAAATGGGCAGGGAATGAGAGGGAACTGCAAAGAGAATCATCATGGGAGGAAGGATTTGGGCAAGTCATGCTCAGTCCCTCTGATGCAGACACCTTCCTCCAAGCCAGTCCCCTGTGTCTCTGCTCCCACCCAGCAGATCCTCTGCCCTGACAGCCATGGAGTGCAGCCCGTGAGCCACCTCCTGTGTGGCCAGACCTGTGACAGAGGATAGGGGTATGTCTCCTGCCACAGGCCCATTTTGTGCTGCCCGACAAAGGGCCTGAGAGCGACTGCCCTGCGGTGTTGTTGTCTTTGAGGTGGCATGTCCAGTGGGGGAAGATGAACGCTTTCCTGAGTGCCCGTCTGTCTCTGTCTCCTTGCCTCCCTTTGCAGCAGCATCACTCTGTTGCTCCTTTGCCCTCCTCGTCTTGCTGCTCCTGCTCTTCTCTTGGGCTGCCTGGGGTTGGGGAGATTCAGCTGCAGTTCAGACAGCTGCTCTGCAAGTTGTGCAACAGAGGGGTCTTCGGAGGAGTAAGCTGTCCCCAGCCCCCCAAACCCTGTGCGGCTCCAGGAAATGCAATGCAAGGGTTTGGCGAATTAGTTGACCTTGTCATGCTCTTCATCACTCTCTCCCTATCTGGCCTGAGAGAGAAGAATGTGGCGATCTTCCCCTAAATCCTGAAGTCCTCTGCTCTCAGCAGAGTCCCCTTTCTTTCTGAGAGAAACTTGTGACTGTGAGTGTCCTTTAGGTGAGTGAAGTGCAAGCGCAAGGCCATGAGGGGCAAGACTCATGGACAGACCAGATCCCGTGACTCTGTACAAAGTCACGGTGAGACCTTATTTCCTCTTGGGATGCACAGATGCTCATGCTCAGAGCAGTTGAAATGCCAAAGATTTCTACGCTGTCAAAGAATGCTCCCATGGTGAGATGGAGGTATCTAAAAGCTAAATCAATATCTAATCAGACACCTCTGCTGAAGATTATATTCAAGAGAAAATAGGTGCCAAAATGTTGAACAGTCTTTCCACATAAGGGGTAGATATAATCTGATGCAGGACACGTACATCAGAGCTAGTCACTTCCCACACCCACCACAGAGGAAGAGCAGATGGTAAATTGGTGTGAGGAGAGGGTCTATCGCATTGGAATGGAGACATCCAGCAAGGGTCGGGCACCCGCTGCCTTCACGTGAGAGTTTCCCT
>NW_020448389.1:0-9504 GCF_003343035.1 Apteryx rowi | reverse complement strand
TTCTGATTCCCAATGTTTGGTAGCTGAGAGCTTTTGCTTTCTTTTAGGACTAACAGGACACTGCTTGATATTTGGGTTGGTTTTTTTTTTTTTTTCCTGAGAATATATCAGGCCTGCAATAACAGCCAACTTCATCATGAATTTTAATTTTAAGCTTACTTAACTTCTAGTAGGTTTCTTAAAGTTAATTTGATTAAAATACAATCTTAATATTGCTTTCTATGTAGCCTCCCGATATGGCATTTAGCAATATTTGGTCCTCATTTTGAAATATAGGCAACATAAGAGCTCAGTTAAGTAATTTTCCACCACCATGACTAATCTAGCATACATTTGAAATACTTTATGACACAGAAAGAATAAAACAAATATCTGACTCTTGTTAGCAATTGAGGAAACATACAAAAATGTTTTGCTTGCTACCAAGATGAATATAAACAGATATGCTTCCTTGGAATCTGGGCTTTTTTGTGCAACATTAGATTACAGATTTCCAGCTTCTCAGGAAAATTAAGTTTGCATACCAGCACAGAATATCCCTGGGACTTCACTCCGGAATATAACAGTTCGTACTTTCTTATCAGATTTCAAAGCATCCACAGCTTTTGACATCTACAGAGAAAAGGAGGGAGGGGAATAACCAAACACTTTTTAAAGCACTTAATTCCAATACTTTGCCTTCCTATTAGAAACTATTTTTTTCACTTACCATTTTTAAAAGATTTTTGTTAAGTGCATTCTTGGCATGAGATCTGTTTAATCCAAGCACCACAATTCCTGAAGGGGGAAAAAAATGACCATTGTTACAATATAGAAAAATATATATTATGTGTATATTATTTTGACATTATAAAAAAAGCATCATTGAGGACTGTAAATATGTATATATAGTGCTAGTGCAATTATTTAACACTTTGTTTTAGAAAGAAAAAAATGACTTACATTTTCAACATTTCAGTGTTCAACAAAAACGACAAGTACTTTAAGAACTAAAATACATCCCTAAAACCTTCACATGGAAATAGTGCTTATAAAGGTTGAGTGTATAATTATACAACTGCATGCACAAGTTTCATGTTTATATGTGAAGTTCTGACATGCAATCAGGAAAGATATTTAATTATAAAGCGTATGTTTCCATATTTAGACAGGCTACATTCAAAGATTTCTTAAAGCATGAAGTGTTACCACAGCAAAGAGCAGCAACTCTGATACAGGTAAAAAGAACTCACAAACATGGAAATTTACCAAATGGAAAGCCTGGTTACAAAAACGTACTGTATAAAATTCCTCCCCAAAACCAAAGCATAAACTGTGTTTAGTGCTTGGCTACACAGCTCCAACTGTACATCCACAACTCCCTTAAGTCCAGTTAGAGATCAGCTGGCTTTCTGATTGATTACGTGTGCATTGGTTTGAATGATGCAGTAGAAACAGCATTTGTTTGCCCTTACTTCCCCCCCTCCCTCAACCAACAGACATGATTATCAAATGGGAAAATTCTGAAAAGTTTATCTTGGTAATGCCTAAGTTAACCACAAACGCCTATAACAATCTTCTAGTCAATCTTCTAGTCAATTATTTCCCAAACACATACATAATTCTTTTCACTCCAAAGTCTGAATGCCAGCATACAGTTCTAATAACAGATCCAGCCCTGGTACAGTCTTATCAGCCAGGATTCTTTTTCCTTGGGGAATGAAGGGGGAAGGGGAGAAGGACAAGGGACTAGGACAGGCACCAGGAATGAATGTGAAAAGGGGAGCTTCCATTAAGCTGGAACACAAATGCGCACAGTACCACCACCAATCTACAAGAAGAAAGAAATTGTTCCAGGAGACCCAGTATTTGTCCAGGCATTCACTACTTCATCACACAGCTTTGCAAGTGTAGTCTCTGTGCAAACTGGCTCCCTCCAGTCACGCTGTGGAGCCCTGCTTGTCTTTGCAGTGTATTGCTCCCTTCCTCTACCCCCCCCACCAAGGAAACCTGTCCTCCCAAAGGATTGACCCCCACTTCCATTCCTCCTGTGTGTATGTGTACACGCACAAATGCAAGACAAGATTAAACAGAGCTCCTGCTCCTCCTACAGCTACCAGTTTGAAATCAAAGTCCTCCATTCACCAGTTACCATTCCCAAAATTCAGATGGGAATGGCTAAACCCAAGTAAGAAAGAGCATACACACCTCTTGCTTCTTTCCAAGGCCCAATCGATTGCTATCTATAGCACCTTCCTAAAAGGGGAGAGGGACCCGGCTGACCCAAGTGACCTGCATTCCTGCGCCCTGTAAGCCTAAACTCCCACCTGTTCATCACCGTGGTTGGAGGCGCTCATGTAGGACCTCCTGCAAGGGCCCTTACGCAGCACTTACAAGGGGCATCTGTTCACTTTTTGTTTTGTTACACAAACAGGACAACATTCAAGTTGTGTTTCTGACTGCAGTATTTTTCTTCTGCTTTCAGAACTTACTTTTCAGGAGGATTGCTCCAAATTCAAATACTCCAGATTGTCATAGAAGTAGATTACACAGGAACAGCACCACATGTAAAGCAAGAAAAAGGCACTTGACCTGGCTTTGATTTTAAGCTTCAAGTCACACTGCAAATCCAATGCTTGAATAAACCGGAGACTTTTTCATCCCAAGCTATTTTTATGTTAAGAAATAAGGCCCTCTGCAGAAGCATGTTTTTTCAGTGGCAGTGACATACTTAAATTAACTTGCACTTTTTAACAGTGCAGCACATTTAATACTTTTTTTCAAAAGAGAAAATCCTTAAAGAGAAACCATACCAGTTGATTTTTTCTAGCAGTGTCATATCAAGTCATAAACCTACTACTTCTGCCTCCCTTACCAGAAAAATAAGTAAACACACAGGTGACACCAAGCCAATTTTCCAATTTTCTAAACATGAAAAAAAAGCATAAAGCAAGAACTGCAACCAGAAAAGCACAAAAGACTTATAAGAAAAAATTAAATATTGCAGTGAGGTATATAAAAAGACATTCCTTGAATTCTCATTTGAATAAGTTTGTTCTGATATTCCACTACTCTATCTGGACATCCTTAAAATAAATTATTAATTTTTCTAATAGTGCAACAAGCTTTAGGAAGTTTTCCCTATGTATAAATCACTGGTGAAACTACAGACAGATTAAGTACTTGCCCAAAGTCATGAACTAGGACTTGAAAATATGCTTCCTGATTTCCAGCTGAATAATTTAATTCCAGCAACATGCATTCTCACTTTCTCAACCCACCCCAAGTGTCTCCTGGCAGAAATTGTTTAGGACAAGTCTTTGCTGTTTTGGGCATCCAACAAGATTTTAACCCCTCGTCACATGGCAATATAAATTTTAGATGGGATGAAATGCCTTAACCAAAACAAAAAATAACAGCAAGGCTCCTTGTAACACTGTAAAGCCCCCCAACCAAGCCAATAAAAAAAAAAAAAAAAAAAAAAGACAAAGCTCAGATATTACTGCCATAGAGATAGCCACCATTCTGACAAATATTATTAGTCATACAGAAAACCTGATCACTTATCCATTTTGAAATGTTACTTCATCTGAAGCATTTAATTACCATTCATTATTCCTGAAGTGCCCACAACACAGCTCAGTGTTGATACATAAGCATGCTTTCCAATACCATAAGAAATTTGACAAACCTATTTGCTTAAAAAAAAAAAAAAAGTCATCATCACATTCCTTGAAAATATCAGTAGAAATACCAATGATAAAATTACAGTATCTGTACAGGTCAAAAAGGTGGCAGACACACTTAAATAAGCATTCAGATAAACTAAACTCAGTACTAATTTCATAATTTTTCCTGGGAGTCATCTCCACGTTACTCCAGAACACACTTCAGCAAATAACACGCACTTACTCAAAATTAAGTCTGCATATTCCAAAGTAACTTCCATCCTACTAGCTAGCCTCTCCAAAAGGCTACAATGACTTCCAATGTTGCGTAATATAAGCAGTCCTACTCCCAGTATGCTACCTCTCCAGCCAACCATCACAGGTAAAGCATACTGTATGCTCACTTCTTGCAAGCTATCTTTGTCACAAGAGAAAGCTGAACATTAAATCATCCTTAACATTTAAAAGAAACTATTGTGAAGTCATATAAGAAAAAAAACATAAAAATGTCTTTTAGAGAGATAAAGATACATATAATCAATGGTAGCTTTGAAATCTCTGTAAATTCCCAGAAACATCCATATTTTATATTGTATACTAAATTTGGATTTGCATATGCATATACAGGAGTTCAAACAGAAAGGCTCTTGTATTTTAGTGATGACAGGAGAAAAGAAACAATGCTATCATTATTTAAAACTGCTAAGAGAGAAGATCATATTTCTTTCTATATTGTACAGAACAGTATGGACCAACTTAAGTGACTAGATCATGGTTTAAATATGGTTTAAATCAGCACACAGGAAATCTTGCTTCAAATATTGATTTTTACCTGTTTTCTCTTGTACTTTGTAAATCTCACAAATATTCATCCTCAATATTTAGCAGAAATACATTTAAATGGTTACTTACAAATAAATCCTGTCTTTACACTCATATTAGTTATTTTGCCCTAATCAGAAAGATTCACTGGATCTATATAAAAAGTATTTAAGGAAATGTATTTATTCATATTAAATACACCCCCACACACATTCTGTCCAAATATAGTTCTTCACAAAAATCTGAATTAAAGAGCACAAAAAAATGGATGGAGAAATGAAGAAGAGTTATTATTCTCAAGCTAGTTTCACTTAACTACTCAGATAAACCAGGGAAGAAGAGATTACTCAGATGTTTTATGTTCTAGAATAGTTTCTTAAGCAAAACAAGTATCTATGGTGATTGTACCATGTACAATTTCTGCAGTTTCCATTGATCTTATTTTCAAGAGGTATTTAAACTGCATAATCATATATAGATATGCATCCAGCAGTATTTTTAAGAAGTACCTAAACATTTCTCAAAATCCCACTAAGTACGCATCTGCACCTGTTAGCGATGCACCTAGGGTGTATGACTTACACCTTTAAGTACAAGCGTATGCACCTTTGCATGCCTAACTACCACTGAAAAGTGTTGCCTGCACTTCTTCAATTAGTAGATCTCAACTGCTCAAAACTGCTTTTTATTTAAAGAGAGAAGAGAAAGCAAACCTTTCTGATTTATCAGCTGGCAATCAGTTTCCAACCTTTGAACGAACTAATTCAAATGAGACCATATTTGTTCTACCCATGCTAGGTACATTAAAATTCAAAGTGACAAGGGCAAAAAGCTGTTCTACATATACTAATTGAGCTACAAACAATTGGAAAATAATCATCAAGAGTTGTTCTATAGTAAAGACTAAAAATTAAATACTTGCATCACAATCCAGCAAGTGACACTGCAACACTTGAGTCAAGATCAAAGAGATATTTCTGCTAATTCCATCTATAAGTTAAAGAGCAAATGCCTTAAGTTCATTAGAATTTGTAATGGGTTCACTAATGCAAATTGGCTTAAACTTCTGAAATTTCCATAGTTATAATGCATTTCAGCCTTAATAGAGATCATCAAATAGAATTTCAAATAGTGTAAGAGACATGTATTTTATTAAAAAACAATAATGAAATAACTTTTAGCCATACTCATAGAAAACTGATTCTAAAAGCTTCATGAGTTATAACATGTTGCTCAGAATACACAGGCATTTTACAACCACATTCTTCAAAAAGCCCACATTTTTTGCATTACTTATTTCAGCAAATATTCTAGTTCAGTTCAAACTTGAAAGGATTATTGATTTTTATTTTTTTTTAATTTGAGACTTTCTAACTTACAAATGTCTCATTTCAGTATATATTTTAGAAGTTCCCCAAAACTGTGGTATACGAATCACTTCAAAGTGGGATGAGGTGGGGCAGTTTGCTACTCTGCCTGCAGAGAAGAATTTGTCAAGAGTTGCAGGGTATGTACATCTATGGGAGGCAGCTACTGTCATTTAATTTTCCTCTCTCTCCAGTAATCTCTGCTGTAGAAGCCAAGACAGCACTAGTAGAAGAGAAAGACTAGGTGTGGATAAGACCAGAACCGCAGCATAAACAAGCATTTGTGTGCTCTAAAAGGCAGTTGAAGGAACAGGGTCTGCATCCCTGCGTGCAGTCAAGAAGTACTCAAGAGAAGACAACAAGCACTGGGGTCCCATTTGGGACGGCTGAGAACACGAGGTACTGGGAAAAGGAATGGTAGGTACCAGAGCAAGGAAGATGAGAGGGAGTTATACAGAGTTAAAGCCCTAATGCAGCAGGGGTACTGCATACCGTAAGCATATAAAGATAGATGAACTTGGCACACTGGGAGAGGAGCAAGGTGTGAAGTAGCAGCACAGGGAAGAAAGGGACAGAGACAAGTTTCTCCTTTCACAGAAAGGTGGCCCGCTCTTTGTGCTGCTGAAGGAAGCACACGAAGCTTTCGCAGGCAACAGGGGTACCCGAGTAAACTAACTTTGGAACACCTTGATAAAAGTACCCGACTGCTAGGAACACTAGGGAGAACCTGAAGTCCAGCTAAACGCCTTCTCCAGTACTAAAAGACAAAAGCGTTAGGAATATAATTTGGGGGGGGGGGAGGAGAGGAAAGAGGGGGAAGTAAATCCTCTAACTGTAAATGTTCCTTCTGGAACATAAGACAGAACTTTCTCTTTACCGGTTCAAAGGCTGATATTTTAAGACATGAACGGGCAAAGTTCTAAGAAATGTATACCTTGAAAATGAATGATTAGAAATGCTAGCATTTCGGGCAATTTTCCAGTTCTCAGCAGGCCATTACAGAGAACAAGACGACCTACAACTACATCCTGTATTTAAAGAAGGATATGAAATTGACTTTTCATACCTTAGGTTGACTTCTTATGTCATTAATAGACATTATTTTAAAATAAACATTCACTATAAATTATCTGCATGCTTAAATAATATATCTGTTGGATTCCAAAGCCGGGGAACCAAATTTAGAGAGCTCTTAACTAAAAATTGTAAAGCAGTTTTATCTGCATCCCTACACAAAAAGAGGGAAAAGAAACTTAGTTTAGCCAACTGAACACTGAAGAACTCTGTTCTTAATATCACACAGCCTGCCCACTAGGTACCTTGTGGAAAATTTTCCAAGTCTCAGACCTTCATTGCATTTTGAAACCTTCTAAATACAACAGTACACTTATGTCTCTCATATTTTCATCTACTTTTATTGGAGTCATTGGACAAAGATCAGTGTCCAAGATGTCTTATTTATACTCTTCTTACCTGTAGCAATAAACTATCTCAAAGCAATATACATACAATGAAGGTTCCCCCCATCCCCCGACTGACACGTCACTTTCTTCCTGCTAAGCCTCTAACATCCAGAATAGCAATATTAATAAATAAATAAGGAGCATTGAGTCCCACAATTAGCAGCTAACTGTCTCCTTCTGGCTTTCTTCAAGCCTCTTGATCTTCTCCTTTATTAACAAAGTATTTGCTTACAACGTCTTCTGAAAGGCCAGGGCAAAACAAAATCCCTTCTCCTTTTAAAAAGAATTCATGAATTAAAAATATATTGATTGAGTTCTTTTTTTATGATATCCACAATTTATTTACAATTCTAAATAATATACCCCTGTTTTGGGGCTTTTTCAATCCCATCTTTAACAAGTATACGTATATTACTAAGAAGGGAAGAAAAGCAACTTCAAACAGTTTTTGATAGGAAATAAATGCTCTTGCAAGAGGAAAACTAAAAACAGGTGGGCTAGTGTCATGCAATACTTTAGCTATCTCCTCCAATTCTCTGCACAATGCAATTTACAGTATCTTCTCAAAAACACTCAACAGTGAACTACAGATAGATGCACAGTACAGAACACCTTACTAACATTGCAAAAGTAATGATTCCTAGCTGATTCAACAGTTGGAACACAGTTCCAACTGCTATTGTACAGTTCCTGCACAGCTCCTCTGCTATTACATAACAGGTAATAGAAGTAAATTAAAATCATGATCTTATGGAGAACCAAAATTAATCAAATATTTCTACCACTTGTTGGAAAAAATACAAAACCAAACAGTCAAAACAACACCTCTGACCATTTATAAGTCTTCTTTGCTCCTCTCCTCCTTCTTTGCCCTGCCTTCACCTGAATTCAAAATATCATTAAAAAAATTAAGTGTTTCAAACCAGTTCCCAATTCCATAGCTGGTTGGGAAAATGGGGCTAAAGCAGCATGTCTTGAAGGAAGAAGCTAGGAACAGAACAATCCCTAAAACAGTAATGGAGTTTAGGCTTTGATTATATCATCAACCTTACTGGTTCTTAACAGTGACAGCAAAGCCTGCAGTCAAATGAAAGCAGAACCTCTGCTTTCCTTTGAAAAAGAGTGATGTTCTAAACCTCATGCTAAAATTCAACATTTTGAGAGTAACCTCTATGTATATGTATGCATATCTAGATATACCTAACCAACTCACAGGTGCCTGCCCAAATTTGCAACAAGTCTGAAATAACTGAGTTATCGTTCCAAAAGATGTAAACTAAATTATGAATCTCAATATACAGTTACTCCAAGACCTACTACTCATCTAAAGAAAGTTATATGTTTCAGAAGAATGGTATTCCAGACTAGAGCCCTCTCTATGAAGTAACTGCAACATCGCCGCTCTAAAAATAAATCCTCTGAAACTTATAATTACTGTTTGCTACCATCCCTAGCCCTGCTTCACCCAATGGGAAGGAAATGATGAACACCAAAGGAGGTTAAACACCTCCAAAGGAGGAGCACCTCCAAGGTTTGGTGGACACCAAACCAAAGGGGGAAATATTTGCGGTGCACTGGCTCCAGACAGCTCTGGAGCATAGACTTGGTAACCAGGAAGACCAAAACAGACTCTTGGTACAACTGAGGAGAGAGGGAGAAGAATAAAAATGCTGGCAGCAGTTGACAGCACTAGAAGCACAGAGGAGGAGGAAAAGGTTAGTAGGAAAGCAGCATGAGGTGAACAAGAATGCAGAAGTCACGCTCCCCAGAAGAGAAAGTGCAGAGGCAACTTCTTTGTCCTTGTCTGCCCCAGCCAGAACCCTGAGCACAAGCATTTAACAGATATGAGAAGATGCACAAGCAAAGCAGTTTGCTGCTAAACTTCATTTCCGCCTATACAGAGGCCACCAGGTGCCAATTCAAAACAGTGTAGCATGTGCCTATAATACACACAGAGCTTTAGGGAAAAGGAAGCCAAGAGCGGGGAAGCCGGCCCTGCTTTGTAAGCGACATGTTGGCAGTAGCTACCAACGTGCGATGAAACCATCAGCCGCGGCAGACCTGCAGAAGAGGAGGAGGAGGAGCTGCCGCCGCTCTCCGCCCGCCCCCGAGGCCCAAGCGCCTGCCCCGAGGCCGCAGCCACCCCGGCGCGCCGGGTCGCCCCGCGGAGCGGCCCGGGGCGCTGCCTGGGGCGCAGCCCGGGGC
>NW_020448388.1:0-9505 GCF_003343035.1 Apteryx rowi | reverse complement strand
TTCTGATTCCCAATGTTTGGTAGCTGAGAGCTTTTGCTTTCTTTTAGGACTAACAGGACACTGCTTGATATTTGGGTTGGTTTTTTTTTTTTTTTTCCTGAGAATATATCAGGCCTGCAATAACAGCCAACTTCATCATGAATTTTAATTTTAAGCTTACTTAACTTCTAGTAGGTTTCTTAAAGTTAATTTGATTAAAATACAATCTTAATATTGCTTTCTATGTAGCCTCCCGATATGGCATTTAGCAATATTTGGTCCTCATTTTGAAATATAGGCAACATAAGAGCTCAGTTAAGTAATTTTCCACCACCATGACTAATCTAGCATACATTTGAAATACTTTATGACACAGAAAGAATAAAACAAATATCTGACTCTTGTTAGCAATTGAGGAAACATACAAAAATGTTTTGCTTGCTACCAAGATGAATATAAACAGATATGCTTCCTTGGAATCTGGGCTTTTTTGTGCAACATTAGATTACAGATTTCCAGCTTCTCAGGAAAATTAAGTTTGCATACCAGCACAGAATATCCCTGGGACTTCACTCCGGAATATAACAGTTCGTACTTTCTTATCAGATTTCAAAGCATCCACAGCTTTTGACATCTACAGAGAAAAGGAGGGAGGGGAATAACCAAACACTTTTTAAAGCACTTAATTCCAATACTTTGCCTTCCTATTAGAAACTATTTTTTTCACTTACCATTTTTAAAAGATTTTTGTTAAGTGCATTCTTGGCATGAGATCTGTTTAATCCAAGCACCACAATTCCTGAAGGGGGAAAAAAATGACCATTGTTACAATATAGAAAAATATATATTATGTGTATATTATTTTGACATTATAAAAAAAGCATCATTGAGGACTGTAAATATGTATATATAGTGCTAGTGCAATTATTTAACACTTTGTTTTAGAAAGAAAAAAATGACTTACATTTTCAACATTTCAGTGTTCAACAAAAACGACAAGTACTTTAAGAACTAAAATACATCCCTAAAACCTTCACATGGAAATAGTGCTTATAAAGGTTGAGTGTATAATTATACAACTGCATGCACAAGTTTCATGTTTATATGTGAAGTTCTGACATGCAATCAGGAAAGATATTTAATTATAAAGCGTATGTTTCCATATTTAGACAGGCTACATTCAAAGATTTCTTAAAGCATGAAGTGTTACCACAGCAAAGAGCAGCAACTCTGATACAGGTAAAAAGAACTCACAAACATGGAAATTTACCAAATGGAAAGCCTGGTTACAAAAACGTACTGTATAAAATTCCTCCCCAAAACCAAAGCATAAACTGTGTTTAGTGCTTGGCTACACAGCTCCAACTGTACATCCACAACTCCCTTAAGTCCAGTTAGAGATCAGCTGGCTTTCTGATTGATTACGTGTGCATTGGTTTGAATGATGCAGTAGAAACAGCATTTGTTTGCCCTTACTTCCCCCCCTCCCTCAACCAACAGACATGATTATCAAATGGGAAAATTCTGAAAAGTTTATCTTGGTAATGCCTAAGTTAACCACAAACGCCTATAACAATCTTCTAGTCAATCTTCTAGTCAATTATTTCCCAAACACATACATAATTCTTTTCACTCCAAAGTCTGAATGCCAGCATACAGTTCTAATAACAGATCCAGCCCTGGTACAGTCTTATCAGCCAGGATTCTTTTTCCTTGGGGAATGAAGGGGGAAGGGGAGAAGGACAAGGGACTAGGACAGGCACCAGGAATGAATGTGAAAAGGGGAGCTTCCATTAAGCTGGAACACAAATGCGCACAGTACCACCACCAATCTACAAGAAGAAAGAAATTGTTCCAGGAGACCCAGTATTTGTCCAGGCATTCACTACTTCATCACACAGCTTTGCAAGTGTAGTCTCTGTGCAAACTGGCTCCCTCCAGTCACGCTGTGGAGCCCTGCTTGTCTTTGCAGTGTATTGCTCCCTTCCTCTACCCCCCCCACCAAGGAAACCTGTCCTCCCAAAGGATTGACCCCCACTTCCATTCCTCCTGTGTGTATGTGTACACGCACAAATGCAAGACAAGATTAAACAGAGCTCCTGCTCCTCCTACAGCTACCAGTTTGAAATCAAAGTCCTCCATTCACCAGTTACCATTCCCAAAATTCAGATGGGAATGGCTAAACCCAAGTAAGAAAGAGCATACACACCTCTTGCTTCTTTCCAAGGCCCAATCGATTGCTATCTATAGCACCTTCCTAAAAGGGGAGAGGGACCCGGCTGACCCAAGTGACCTGCATTCCTGCGCCCTGTAAGCCTAAACTCCCACCTGTTCATCACCGTGGTTGGAGGCGCTCATGTAGGACCTCCTGCAAGGGCCCTTACGCAGCACTTACAAGGGGCATCTGTTCACTTTTTGTTTTGTTACACAAACAGGACAACATTCAAGTTGTGTTTCTGACTGCAGTATTTTTCTTCTGCTTTCAGAACTTACTTTTCAGGAGGATTGCTCCAAATTCAAATACTCCAGATTGTCATAGAAGTAGATTACACAGGAACAGCACCACATGTAAAGCAAGAAAAAGGCACTTGACCTGGCTTTGATTTTAAGCTTCAAGTCACACTGCAAATCCAATGCTTGAATAAACCGGAGACTTTTTCATCCCAAGCTATTTTTATGTTAAGAAATAAGGCCCTCTGCAGAAGCATGTTTTTTCAGTGGCAGTGACATACTTAAATTAACTTGCACTTTTTAACAGTGCAGCACATTTAATACTTTTTTTCAAAAGAGAAAATCCTTAAAGAGAAACCATACCAGTTGATTTTTTCTAGCAGTGTCATATCAAGTCATAAACCTACTACTTCTGCCTCCCTTACCAGAAAAATAAGTAAACACACAGGTGACACCAAGCCAATTTTCCAATTTTCTAAACATGAAAAAAAAGCATAAAGCAAGAACTGCAACCAGAAAAGCACAAAAGACTTATAAGAAAAAATTAAATATTGCAGTGAGGTATATAAAAAGACATTCCTTGAATTCTCATTTGAATAAGTTTGTTCTGATATTCCACTACTCTATCTGGACATCCTTAAAATAAATTATTAATTTTTCTAATAGTGCAACAAGCTTTAGGAAGTTTTCCCTATGTATAAATCACTGGTGAAACTACAGACAGATTAAGTACTTGCCCAAAGTCATGAACTAGGACTTGAAAATATGCTTCCTGATTTCCAGCTGAATAATTTAATTCCAGCAACATGCATTCTCACTTTCTCAACCCACCCCAAGTGTCTCCTGGCAGAAATTGTTTAGGACAAGTCTTTGCTGTTTTGGGCATCCAACAAGATTTTAACCCCTCGTCACATGGCAATATAAATTTTAGATGGGATGAAATGCCTTAACCAAAACAAAAAATAACAGCAAGGCTCCTTGTAACACTGTAAAGCCCCCCAACCAAGCCAATAAAAAAAAAAAAAAAAAAAAAAGACAAAGCTCAGATATTACTGCCATAGAGATAGCCACCATTCTGACAAATATTATTAGTCATACAGAAAACCTGATCACTTATCCATTTTGAAATGTTACTTCATCTGAAGCATTTAATTACCATTCATTATTCCTGAAGTGCCCACAACACAGCTCAGTGTTGATACATAAGCATGCTTTCCAATACCATAAGAAATTTGACAAACCTATTTGCTTAAAAAAAAAAAAAAAGTCATCATCACATTCCTTGAAAATATCAGTAGAAATACCAATGATAAAATTACAGTATCTGTACAGGTCAAAAAGGTGGCAGACACACTTAAATAAGCATTCAGATAAACTAAACTCAGTACTAATTTCATAATTTTTCCTGGGAGTCATCTCCACGTTACTCCAGAACACACTTCAGCAAATAACACGCACTTACTCAAAATTAAGTCTGCATATTCCAAAGTAACTTCCATCCTACTAGCTAGCCTCTCCAAAAGGCTACAATGACTTCCAATGTTGCGTAATATAAGCAGTCCTACTCCCAGTATGCTACCTCTCCAGCCAACCATCACAGGTAAAGCATACTGTATGCTCACTTCTTGCAAGCTATCTTTGTCACAAGAGAAAGCTGAACATTAAATCATCCTTAACATTTAAAAGAAACTATTGTGAAGTCATATAAGAAAAAAAACATAAAAATGTCTTTTAGAGAGATAAAGATACATATAATCAATGGTAGCTTTGAAATCTCTGTAAATTCCCAGAAACATCCATATTTTATATTGTATACTAAATTTGGATTTGCATATGCATATACAGGAGTTCAAACAGAAAGGCTCTTGTATTTTAGTGATGACAGGAGAAAAGAAACAATGCTATCATTATTTAAAACTGCTAAGAGAGAAGATCATATTTCTTTCTATATTGTACAGAACAGTATGGACCAACTTAAGTGACTAGATCATGGTTTAAATATGGTTTAAATCAGCACACAGGAAATCTTGCTTCAAATATTGATTTTTACCTGTTTTCTCTTGTACTTTGTAAATCTCACAAATATTCATCCTCAATATTTAGCAGAAATACATTTAAATGGTTACTTACAAATAAATCCTGTCTTTACACTCATATTAGTTATTTTGCCCTAATCAGAAAGATTCACTGGATCTATATAAAAAGTATTTAAGGAAATGTATTTATTCATATTAAATACACCCCCACACACATTCTGTCCAAATATAGTTCTTCACAAAAATCTGAATTAAAGAGCACAAAAAAATGGATGGAGAAATGAAGAAGAGTTATTATTCTCAAGCTAGTTTCACTTAACTACTCAGATAAACCAGGGAAGAAGAGATTACTCAGATGTTTTATGTTCTAGAATAGTTTCTTAAGCAAAACAAGTATCTATGGTGATTGTACCATGTACAATTTCTGCAGTTTCCATTGATCTTATTTTCAAGAGGTATTTAAACTGCATAATCATATATAGATATGCATCCAGCAGTATTTTTAAGAAGTACCTAAACATTTCTCAAAATCCCACTAAGTACGCATCTGCACCTGTTAGCGATGCACCTAGGGTGTATGACTTACACCTTTAAGTACAAGCGTATGCACCTTTGCATGCCTAACTACCACTGAAAAGTGTTGCCTGCACTTCTTCAATTAGTAGATCTCAACTGCTCAAAACTGCTTTTTATTTAAAGAGAGAAGAGAAAGCAAACCTTTCTGATTTATCAGCTGGCAATCAGTTTCCAACCTTTGAACGAACTAATTCAAATGAGACCATATTTGTTCTACCCATGCTAGGTACATTAAAATTCAAAGTGACAAGGGCAAAAAGCTGTTCTACATATACTAATTGAGCTACAAACAATTGGAAAATAATCATCAAGAGTTGTTCTATAGTAAAGACTAAAAATTAAATACTTGCATCACAATCCAGCAAGTGACACTGCAACACTTGAGTCAAGATCAAAGAGATATTTCTGCTAATTCCATCTATAAGTTAAAGAGCAAATGCCTTAAGTTCATTAGAATTTGTAATGGGTTCACTAATGCAAATTGGCTTAAACTTCTGAAATTTCCATAGTTATAATGCATTTCAGCCTTAATAGAGATCATCAAATAGAATTTCAAATAGTGTAAGAGACATGTATTTTATTAAAAAACAATAATGAAATAACTTTTAGCCATACTCATAGAAAACTGATTCTAAAAGCTTCATGAGTTATAACATGTTGCTCAGAATACACAGGCATTTTACAACCACATTCTTCAAAAAGCCCACATTTTTTGCATTACTTATTTCAGCAAATATTCTAGTTCAGTTCAAACTTGAAAGGATTATTGATTTTTATTTTTTTTTAATTTGAGACTTTCTAACTTACAAATGTCTCATTTCAGTATATATTTTAGAAGTTCCCCAAAACTGTGGTATACGAATCACTTCAAAGTGGGATGAGGTGGGGCAGTTTGCTACTCTGCCTGCAGAGAAGAATTTGTCAAGAGTTGCAGGGTATGTACATCTATGGGAGGCAGCTACTGTCATTTAATTTTCCTCTCTCTCCAGTAATCTCTGCTGTAGAAGCCAAGACAGCACTAGTAGAAGAGAAAGACTAGGTGTGGATAAGACCAGAACCGCAGCATAAACAAGCATTTGTGTGCTCTAAAAGGCAGTTGAAGGAACAGGGTCTGCATCCCTGCGTGCAGTCAAGAAGTACTCAAGAGAAGACAACAAGCACTGGGGTCCCATTTGGGACGGCTGAGAACACGAGGTACTGGGAAAAGGAATGGTAGGTACCAGAGCAAGGAAGATGAGAGGGAGTTATACAGAGTTAAAGCCCTAATGCAGCAGGGGTACTGCATACCGTAAGCATATAAAGATAGATGAACTTGGCACACTGGGAGAGGAGCAAGGTGTGAAGTAGCAGCACAGGGAAGAAAGGGACAGAGACAAGTTTCTCCTTTCACAGAAAGGTGGCCCGCTCTTTGTGCTGCTGAAGGAAGCACACGAAGCTTTCGCAGGCAACAGGGGTACCCGAGTAAACTAACTTTGGAACACCTTGATAAAAGTACCCGACTGCTAGGAACACTAGGGAGAACCTGAAGTCCAGCTAAACGCCTTCTCCAGTACTAAAAGACAAAAGCGTTAGGAATATAATTTGGGGGGGGGGGAGGAGAGGAAAGAGGGGGAAGTAAATCCTCTAACTGTAAATGTTCCTTCTGGAACATAAGACAGAACTTTCTCTTTACCGGTTCAAAGGCTGATATTTTAAGACATGAACGGGCAAAGTTCTAAGAAATGTATACCTTGAAAATGAATGATTAGAAATGCTAGCATTTCGGGCAATTTTCCAGTTCTCAGCAGGCCATTACAGAGAACAAGACGACCTACAACTACATCCTGTATTTAAAGAAGGATATGAAATTGACTTTTCATACCTTAGGTTGACTTCTTATGTCATTAATAGACATTATTTTAAAATAAACATTCACTATAAATTATCTGCATGCTTAAATAATATATCTGTTGGATTCCAAAGCCGGGGAACCAAATTTAGAGAGCTCTTAACTAAAAATTGTAAAGCAGTTTTATCTGCATCCCTACACAAAAAGAGGGAAAAGAAACTTAGTTTAGCCAACTGAACACTGAAGAACTCTGTTCTTAATATCACACAGCCTGCCCACTAGGTACCTTGTGGAAAATTTTCCAAGTCTCAGACCTTCATTGCATTTTGAAACCTTCTAAATACAACAGTACACTTATGTCTCTCATATTTTCATCTACTTTTATTGGAGTCATTGGACAAAGATCAGTGTCCAAGATGTCTTATTTATACTCTTCTTACCTGTAGCAATAAACTATCTCAAAGCA
Source organism: Apteryx rowi (assembly GCF_003343035.1). NCBI lineage: Eukaryota > Metazoa > Chordata > Aves > Apterygiformes > Apterygidae > Apteryx > Apteryx rowi. The sequence continues at coordinate 2,169 of NW_020448388.1, read as the reverse complement.
ATATACATACAATGAAGGTTCCCCCCATCCCCCGACTGACACGTCACTTTCTTCCTGCTAAGCCTCTAACATCCAGAATAGCAATATTAATAAATAAATAAGGAGCATTGAGTCCCACAATTAGCAGCTAACTGTCTCCTTCTGGCTTTCTTCAAGCCTCTTGATCTTCTCCTTTATTAACAAAGTATTTGCTTACAACGTCTTCTGAAAGGCCAGGGCAAAACAAAATCCCTTCTCCTTTTAAAAAGAATTCATGAATTAAAAATATATTGATTGAGTTCTTTTTTTATGATATCCACAATTTATTTACAATTCTAAATAATATACCCCTGTTTTGGGGCTTTTTCAATCCCATCTTTAACAAGTATACGTATATTACTAAGAAGGGAAGAAAAGCAACTTCAAACAGTTTTTGATAGGAAATAAATGCTCTTGCAAGAGGAAAACTAAAAACAGGTGGGCTAGTGTCATGCAATACTTTAGCTATCTCCTCCAATTCTCTGCACAATGCAATTTACAGTATCTTCTCAAAAACACTCAACAGTGAACTACAGATAGATGCACAGTACAGAACACCTTACTAACATTGCAAAAGTAATGATTCCTAGCTGATTCAACAGTTGGAACACAGTTCCAACTGCTATTGTACAGTTCCTGCACAGCTCCTCTGCTATTACATAACAGGTAATAGAAGTAAATTAAAATCATGATCTTATGGAGAACCAAAATTAATCAAATATTTCTACCACTTGTTGGAAAAAATACAAAACCAAACAGTCAAAACAACACCTCTGACCATTTATAAGTCTTCTTTGCTCCTCTCCTCCTTCTTTGCCCTGCCTTCACCTGAATTCAAAATATCATTAAAAAAATTAAGTGTTTCAAACCAGTTCCCAATTCCATAGCTGGTTGGGAAAATGGGGCTAAAGCAGCATGTCTTGAAGGAAGAAGCTAGGAACAGAACAATCCCTAAAACAGTAATGGAGTTTAGGCTTTGATTATATCATCAACCTTACTGGTTCTTAACAGTGACAGCAAAGCCTGCAGTCAAATGAAAGCAGAACCTCTGCTTTCCTTTGAAAAAGAGTGATGTTCTAAACCTCATGCTAAAATTCAACATTTTGAGAGTAACCTCTATGTATATGTATGCATATCTAGATATACCTAACCAACTCACAGGTGCCTGCCCAAATTTGCAACAAGTCTGAAATAACTGAGTTATCGTTCCAAAAGATGTAAACTAAATTATGAATCTCAATATACAGTTACTCCAAGACCTACTACTCATCTAAAGAAAGTTATATGTTTCAGAAGAATGGTATTCCAGACTAGAGCCCTCTCTATGAAGTAACTGCAACATCGCCGCTCTAAAAATAAATCCTCTGAAACTTATAATTACTGTTTGCTACCATCCCTAGCCCTGCTTCACCCAATGGGAAGGAAATGATGAACACCAAAGGAGGTTAAACACCTCCAAAGGAGGAGCACCTCCAAGGTTTGGTGGACACCAAACCAAAGGGGGAAATATTTGCGGTGCACTGGCTCCAGACAGCTCTGGAGCATAGACTTGGTAACCAGGAAGACCAAAACAGACTCTTGGTACAACTGAGGAGAGAGGGAGAAGAATAAAAATGCTGGCAGCAGTTGACAGCACTAGAAGCACAGAGGAGGAGGAAAAGGTTAGTAGGAAAGCAGCATGAGGTGAACAAGAATGCAGAAGTCACGCTCCCCAGAAGAGAAAGTGCAGAGGCAACTTCTTTGTCCTTGTCTGCCCCAGCCAGAACCCTGAGCACAAGCATTTAACAGATATGAGAAGATGCACAAGCAAAGCAGTTTGCTGCTAAACTTCATTTCCGCCTATACAGAGGCCACCAGGTGCCAATTCAAAACAGTGTAGCATGTGCCTATAATACACACAGAGCTTTAGGGAAAAGGAAGCCAAGAGCGGGGAAGCCGGCCCTGCTTTGTAAGCGACATGTTGGCAGTAGCTACCAACGTGCGATGAAACCATCAGCCGCGGCAGACCTGCAGAAGAGGAGGAGGAGGAGCTGCCGCCGCTCTCCGCCCGCCCCCGAGGCCCAAGCGCCTGCCCCGAGGCCGCAGCCACCCCGGCGCGCCGGGTCGCCCCGCGGAGCGGCCCGGGGCGCTGCCTGGGGCGCAGCCCGGGGC
>NW_020448387.1:7446-9159 GCF_003343035.1 Apteryx rowi | reverse complement strand
CTGATAGTTCTTCTCCGCTCTTGTCCAATGTCCTTTCTGTCAAACGTGAGTGGATCTCTTCTTTTATCCTGTCTGCACGCTTGGCTCCTCCTCACCCACAATGCCTGTTCCAGTCAAGTAAATGAAGCTTTATTTGGCTTTCTCTCCTCCTCATCTGTCATCTTAGTCCTTTGGCTTTGCTCTCCTTCCCCTTCTTTCTTTGCTGTCTGTCCTCTTTTCCCTTGCTTTCTCTCTGTTGTTTAGGTGTTGCAGGATTTTTTTTTCCTGCCATCCTCCTCCTGCTCTAATTACTCATCTTCCATTTTCTCTATTCTCCAAATCCCTGCTTTGTTTCTTTTTTTCCTCCTCTTCATCTGTCCAGTCCTATTTCTCTGCTCTTTCATTCCTCTTGTCATGTTCCTTGTATCAGCCCCTTCTCTGTAGGCTGTGTTTCCTTTTTGGACCTCCAGCCCATGGGTGGTTGCTGGGCTTTCCCTCCAGTTGTTCCCACCCACTGTTTTCATCTGTAGCTCAACTACTTGCTGGTTTCTTTTGGGGCTGCTGGACAGAGACAGGATGCCTTTTCAACATTTCTCCCTCCTACCCAGTCCTTCACACTAYGCTGCGTTTTCTGTTTTTTGCAGTCCCTCATCTTGATTTTTCTTCCTTCTGTACCTGCAGTGCTTGTGGACTCTTGTACTGTCATAGTCCATTTACCCTTTGCCTAATGCTGCTGACTTCCCGTCCTCTTGCATGCTGTTCCATTCGGCAGCTTTTGCTTGCTTTCAGACTGTTGTGTTTTGTTCACCCGATCGTTGGCCTCTGCTACTGTTGTAGTCCTGTTCAAATCTGTTCCTTCAGCTCTTCCATTGCCCTGAGATCAATTTGTTCATCTGCTTTTGTGGGTTATTCCATAGACCAGCRCTTTCAGCCRAGCCTTAAATCCACTACTGATAGTGCTACCAGCTTCCATACACCTCTGTCGCTTTTGAAGGAAAGGCTTCCGGCCCTGCCGTCACTGGAAGCCTTGCTCTCTCTGAATCAGTCTGTTGGTTGCTTGTTCAGTGTTTTTTTGCTTCCTTCCAATCTCTTTCTCCATTGAAATGACACTTTGGTTTTATTCTTTCCATCTGTTTCTGTGCTGCTCTGCCCTCCATCTAGCCCCTAGAATAAACTTCTAGGAATTCTGCATTCCTGGAATAAAATTGTGTTTAAAGACAGTGCTGGGGCAGGAAGACATGGATTAGTTTTGTATTTCTTTTACAGGTATTTTTATAGACTTTTCTCTGCTGAGTAACCATAGTTGTCTGGCATACGGATTTTGATGCTTTCTCCTGTTGCTGCTGTTTACTCTCTTCAAAATTCAAGAAAAGACAGCCTCTGTACTGTAGACAGACAAGAATTYATCTCTAGCCTGGTTGCTGGTTTTAGACTCCAGATGCTTGCAAAATCTTGTGTCAAACAGATCATAGCTGGATGTGTAGCTGTGTTGCTGCCCTAGTGCTGTAAGTYCAGCTGAAATGCAGGACTGTTTTCTTTGCACATGAAGACAGAAAAGGACCTTTGGAGACCTATTACGTTTGCTTTGGAAGTTGTTCCCCATTGATCTTCCCTTTCTTGTAGCTTTCATTTACAGTTCTATATCCTGCCTACATTACTGGTGCATATTTGGGCCAGGGGTGCTGCGAGGGGAGAAATCAGAGATACAGTGATCTGTTAAAACGGGCTTGTGAA
>NW_020448387.1:3354-4491 GCF_003343035.1 Apteryx rowi | reverse complement strand
GTATGCAAGAAAAGAAGAGGCAGGGGACTAGTGGCAGACTGAGGTGTCCCTGGAGGGTCACTTTGGGTGGAAGCAGTGCCTGCTGTGAACTCCTCCTGGCTGTGAGAAGGAGGAGTAAAATGCACCTTGCTGCACCGGGCAGATTGATTGAAGCTGTTTGCTCTGCAGATGAAGTCCACAGCTCAAACGGCCTCCTCTCCCGCTCTGGACAGACAAGGATTTGCAGAAGTAACTGACAGTCTGTTGGGTGCATGACCCATGGTTTCCTCTAAACACCGAGGAGCAGCAGGTCCTTGAGGCATGAGGAGGGGAGAAGATGAGTGGTGAGGTGGAGGGAAACCAAACAGGAAAATGCATCCTTGCTGCCCGGCACAGTTTGTTTTTCTACCACCAGGTGAAGGTGTGAGGAAAAAGACCCTGCATCCTCGATGAGACCCCTCTTTCCTTAGGCCACCATTTGACCTGGGGAGCGTCCCTGGTCTGGGAGGGAGGGGGGCAGTGRACACTAGGTGACTGCTGGTCGTTTCTCTTTCCCCAGAAACTCTGGGGTGCATCGTTGACCAGAAACCCTGGTACCCAAAGGAATAGTCTGGRATGGGGAAAATGGCAATGCCAGGATTTGTTGTTTAAGTGTTCCCTATTCTCCAAATCTGTGTTGTGATTGTGAGGCTCTTTTGCAAATATATTTTGTTCTGTGGCTCACACCGAAAGGGCTTGTGGCATTAAAAAAAAAAAAAAAAAGCCTTTCCAAGGTTTCATAAAATCAGTATATCCTCACAAAAAGCTTTACATTTGACAATCTATGTCAACCTGTGGAAAGAAAAACTCATTTTAGGAAAAAAGTAGTATTAGTAGTAATAAAAAGAAAAAAAGTTCTTTGCATCTTGTGCTGACCATTTATATTTCAGTTTCCTTTTATTTTCCTTTCTGTAGCCATTTCTTGCCTCTCATCTTAGTTCTAGCTTGTGACTGCTTGGAGGTTTGTGGTTTATATTTTTACGGCATCTTGCGCAAGTGTGTTCTGATGCATGTCAAAGACTCCTACACATGTCACAAAGACCAACTAAAAAGTCAGAACTATGGAACAGCATGAAAACAAATCATCAGAGCCAAATCCTCAGTAGATGTCGCTGGAGG
>NW_020448387.1:0-1141 GCF_003343035.1 Apteryx rowi | reverse complement strand
AAAGTAACATTGCTGCAATGTTTTGAGTTGATTGTTGTGCTTGTGTTAGGAAAATGTTATGGGAAGGGTGATGGGCTGCTAGAGGGACGTCCGGGATTCTTTTGGATTCCGGGGTTAACTACACTGAACTCGAGAGAGCATCATTTGTCAAGTATAAGAATTTATTAGAGCTCAGCAGTTCTACACATATGACAGACGCTGGACTCGGATAAACAATTAACGCCAGACAATCTACAAGTATAACAAAGCTAGAAAGAGTAGTAAAGCTAGAAATAAAACAGAGCTAAAAACAGAATACACACATGAGAGTTCTGTGGTTAAGCCATGGATGCACAGTACAATGACCGTTCTTGCCTGTTCCTTGTCCTTATGTGTCACTGCTCCGGTGTATAGAGTAGTTGACCTGGATTATTCTCAYAAGGCACGAGCCCTGCCAAGATGTTTCAGGTTCTCCCTGACAGTTGGCTTCAGGGGCATCCCTGCTGATAGGTGGGTTATTGGGTTTGCAGGCCAGCTGATGATGAGTCCGAGTCCCCACCAGAGGTAGGTGGCTCACTCGCTTTTATCCTTCCCGGGCTTAGTTCTTTATCCAAACCAACAGTGCCAGACCATGGTTACACAAGAGAACCAGTGGCCTCAGCCAATAACAATATGGTCAATAGGGTGGTCAACAGATAMCAGTAGGGATGTTCAACAAATAACTCGGTGCAAAGTTCCACAGTACCTAGATGCTTAGGGTGTGAGTCTGCAGTGTCACTTCTCTTTTGCTGGCTAAGTTYACTCAGCGCTTCTGGGGTCAGTGGAGGGCTACGGCAACCGCACAGTGTGGTGACTCTGGCCATGGCGCACCCGAGGTTCCTAAACTCTTGGGGAGCACCCCACAGCCAAGCTCTCTTCTGTGGGCTGCACCATGCTGAGTCCCGTGCTTGCCTGTGTGGTGCCTATCAGGAAGCAATAGTAAGACAAGAACTACTTTTATATTAGCAACCTATTGAACAGATGACACTGGAATAAACATGTATGACCTGCAAGTACTTTCTGTAGTCACTCGGCTTGGTCTAGTATTGCAAGTCAACGTCTCCTCCCTCTTGTTTGGTGCTTTCCTCAGCTTGGTTTGCTGGACTTGTAGTCTCCATTTAAT
>NW_020448386.1:1443149-1511473 GCF_003343035.1 Apteryx rowi | reverse complement strand
CAGCCTCTGGCACAGCAACTCCAACAGCCACTGGGGAACGCGCTGTGCGGCGTGTCACGACCATACTTGAGGAAGCGTACACCACAGGGAACAGAAACGAAGGTGCCTTCGCGCGCCCTTCTGCACAAAGCACTGTGCAAACTGCTGCCTCTGTTCGCTGCGCTCTGGGCCTGGCTCTTATATAGGCCTCTCCCTAGCACTGGCTAAGAGGGTGCTTGACCCGCCCTCATCAAGGGCCACCGGGATCAAAGGCCCCAACTCCCTCTGGCCAGGGGCAACCAAGAGAGCTCATTAGCAGCAGCCACTCCTAGCTAGAGCTTCTCCCAGGAGAAGTCAAGGCCTCCTGCAGTTGTCCTTGCCTAGCTTCCCCTTTCCTGTTCACAGCGATCACCTGCTAGTTCCTTGGGAGTCATCAGGAAGCCCACAACTTGCAACAAGATCCTCAAGGTCTAGTCAGAGCCCAACCACTGCTGCGCAAACTGCTGCCTCTGTTCGCTGCCTCTGTTCGCTGCGCTCTAAGTCACTGCACAAATTGGTGAGCAGAAGGAACAACAGCTCTCACCTCTCTCTTTGTTCTGTACAATACTCCAGAAAAGCATGGTCAGTTAACAAAATAAAAATAAATTAAAAAAGCCACCTAGTAGGCAAACCATCTATATTTTATCAGCTACTGCAGTGTAATTTGCAGATGGTTTGCTCGTAGACAGAAATTCTCCCTCCATGACCTTCATGTAAGCATTTTCATAACACAATAATTGTAGTTTAAGAGCAGTCCAGACAAATAAAGTACCTGTGACTACTTCTTTTTATTAATCTGAAGACCATTTTAAACACAGAGAAAAAGTGTAAAAGTTTTACTATGAAAAGGTTCTAACTCCTGCTTCTGAAAGTATGTGCTGAATATAAGATGTGCTCCCGAAACTCTGTCCTCTCTTACAATAGGGAATGAAAACATTTAGATAGGAAATTTATGTAGGAAAATATGAATTTTTTCATATTCAAGTTCTTCATCAAAACCAAACTTTTTTCCTATCTTTAATTACACAGTTAATGGAAAACCCCCCCCACAATACTCCAATCACCAGCTCTAGGAAACTTTTTAATATTATTCACAATAAGAACATGTTTTTTCATGACATCAGTGTCTTTTAAGGCACTGGAAGAGGCCATCTTGTCCTCCTAAACAAACTATCCCTTTCATCACATTTCAAAGTTTAATGACTCAGTGGAATCAGAAACACTAAAATATATATCAATGTTTTGGAGAGAAACAATGTTCATTAGAAATGACAAATATGATTGTGTAGGCAAATTGAGAGTCAAGTCCCAATACTGCACATTCTACTTCCCCAGTTAAAAAATATATATAAGATAAAGGTGCATGATCTCAGATATGTGTTTACCACCTTTATCTCACACAAAGAAATGCATGCGCCAGTTCACTTGCTTGCACACATTTATAGCCCCACATTCTTTCATACATTAAAAAAATAGAGCAATGCTTTTCCACAAGCAAAGTTTGTTCCCTGTTCCCTGTCCTCAAATTTCTCTTGCTCTTATTTGCCTTTCTGATCTTCCTTCTTAGTGTAATCCTTTTACTCAAAATATCCACTGTAGCAGGAGGAAGGCCTGCAAGGAAAAATATTGAGTCCTGTTAGTTCATTTATCTGGTTTATGTGAGGATTTAAACATCTGCAAGGAGGAATAATTTCCATGCCTTGTGCAAATCACCAAGAAAATATTGGTGTATTTAAAGATGTTTATGATCATTCATAATTTGAAAATTCCAATTTCTTGAAAAAACAGAAGGAAGACATTTTCATGCTTTGCACTGATGACTTTTAAGCAAAATTTACATAGAACTAGTAAAAGATCAATGCTCAAATTCCATCAAATTAAAGAAAAAGGTTTCTTTTATGATTTCTGTTGTTTTTTTTTTTAACTGGGAATAATGGGCATTTTACTTAACATGAATTTACGCTAACAGTTTACTGTGTGTGCCAGAGTGCAGCCTTTCAAGAGCTATAACCATCCCATTCGGGAAATACACAGAACTCCCTGAAATGACCTGAAGCATTTGAAATAGAGACAATATCAAAAAAGAATTATTCCATGTTGTGTAAAAAAATCCTGCAAACAAACTCTTAGGTTTGTATTTTTACCCCTGTTAATCACATTTATAAATAAAATTCTGCTGACCTGAAAGCATAATGAAAGTGTTTTCTTTCCTCTGTCTCTCTTTTTCAAGCTTTAACATTATTACATACAATAGCCTAGAGACTTGAAGGCCAATGAGAAGACTTGTTATTTCTCCTAATAGGTAAACCTGACAATAGGTTAAATTAATCCTTGCATTTCTCAGGAACCGAAGAATTTAAGATTTGCTGGAACTCTGAAGAGAATCAGAGAATGGTAACAGCGACTTTCTCTTTTCTCTCCATCCATCACAGGATGATAAAGAAACAGTAAAACCCTTCAGGAATTTAGGGACATATTGAATGAAGGAGTGTTTTGTGGTTATAAGCTTCCCCCCGCCAAATATCCATGTTCTGCATTTTCCCACCTGAAGAGAGGAAGGGAAACTAACTTCAGCTGCAGCCATTAGTATATAACAGTGAAACCTTGCACATACTACCTACTGTATTTCCTGCTTTACTGTATTGCAGACCTTGATGTAAGGAAAAGGGTCACTTAAGTTAACTTGGTGTGCTGCTAAAATTTTCCTGACAATGCTAGCAAAAAAAGGTTCTTATTTCTTTTTGACAGTTGGTGTTTCTGCTGAAATTGAGAGGAATTTCATGGGACAAGAAGAGAGCTTCTCAAGGAAGATAGCTTTGCCTATAATTCTTAAGCTGTGCTCTGAGCTGTGAAGGTGCTATGGCTTATTGTGTGAAAGTAGCAAGATTTTGTTTATGTTTTAATAATAGGTGGAACTAGGCAACCTGCATGTAGGAGTACCTACCAGCTCCATTTGCAATAAAACAAGCAGATCTTATATAGTGATACCTAATTAAGGATTTCAAGCACCCTACCTAGTTAGCGTAATTAGGACAATCTAGGGATGAGAAAATACTGCAGAAAGGTTTATTGAAGTAGGAAAAAACCTCCAGCAGTAACAGCATTACAGATAGAACTGAGGTCTCCCAGCTACAACTATGACCATCTGCTATTATCTCTAATCAAGACGAGACAGTAGTAAAGAAAGAACTACTCTGCTTTTACATGGTAGTTCCAGGTTTGTGTTACCCTCACAATTAACAAAAGCCCTTTCTATTATGCTTTGAGCTGCCATTTTCACATAGTTTTAATTCTTCAAGGTAAGGGTTGTATCAACCCTTTAATAAGACTCAATGAATTTAGCACTATTGTTTTCAGTTGTATTGAAATCTAACAGTGTTTATTATCTGATAAAGCAATTGATTGTTTCATGCTAATGAGATACACCTATAGGAAGAAGTGAAATGAGAGAAAAATAACTCTCCAAATTCTACTCCAAAGCAAAGTCTGCACAGTTTCTCCAGCTTCATGACAATTAGCTGCATTTAGAAAACTGAATATGATGCCCAGAGAAATCACTCTGAGGTGATAGAAAGACATGTTGAAGTCTTATATTCAAAAAACAAAAGAAGCTGGAATACAACAAGCCTATCATTTGCAATATCACCTTGTCATCACTGGAATATACGTAGCTCAAAACAAAACTGTAAGTGTATATATATGAAACCAGCTGTGATTCCTCTCAATTTTACCATTTTTATAATATCAGTAGCTCAGAGTTATTGCTCAAGGCAATTCAATAGTTGTATTTCAGATTCCTTTTAGTATTATTGATATGTTAACCATTATAAAACAAGGAACAGAATCACTTAGGTTAGATACTTAAAGCTTAGGTGCTGGATGTTGCCCTGGATTTTTGTTACTCAAGATACAGGTATATTTGAATATGGAAGTACACACATGCTTTGAACTGACTATAGCTAACCCAGAGGAGAGCAATTTTGTCTTCATGTATACATTAAATTAATCTTTAATTAGAAGTCTTCAAGAATACCTCAATCTTTGTAAACATGTATAGACATATTCAGCTGTACAAATTGACTCTGACCCATATTAGAGGAGTTTAATATTTAAATGATTGTTCTAGCGATGCCTTTCACAGCTGTAGAAATAATAAAATGTTTCAAACGCACTACTTTTATTTTTTTCTGAATAATTAGGTCATAAAGAATTGTTAACTTTAAACACACTGTATCTCTCTGCTGTAGTCGCTACTCCTTTTTTTAAAAAAAGGATTTTTACAATGAACCTACATTTCCAAAGCAAAATTTATCTTAAAAATACTTAGGAATGCTATTGTTTTCCAACAATCTGTATTTCTTTAAATGAAATGAAAATCAACCCAGGTTTATGCTGTAATACCACTGAAGACAGCACCTGAATGCTCTGTGGTACATCCTAATTAGTCAATGTAACCCATAATACTATTCAGACCAAGGTAAATTAGGTGCCAGAGTTTCTGTTTGTTCTAGATTCATGAAATCTTGGAAAACTTATTTCCCCTGCTAATGAGCTAATGAACTTTGCCTCATCATAAATCTCACTGAATGTGCTTTATTTTGAATTACTTCCTTATTCACCAAAGACAGTTTAGGAGTACTGCTTTATCTTTTTCCTTCTTTGGGAAAGCAGGGAGTGACTGATGATCTACTTAGAAATTATTTCTTTACTTAACAACACATCAAACAGTCACAGAGGTATCTGGCTTTAGCAACAAATTACTATGGAGCAAATTTCAAGGGGGGAAAAAGAAAGGAGACAGGATAAATAACAAGAGCTAAGAGACCAAGCACGTTAGATGGGTAGCTTAGAAACAAAAGCAATTAGGCTTCTAAATGTACCATTGTCTCCTCAAGTTCTTGAATTTGCTGTTTGCTGAATGAACTGTACTGGTATGAAGAGATTTAGCTAGGTGTTCAGAGGTCCCAATGCACCAAGGTATTTACAAAGAACACTGCAAGGTTAGGCTGAGAAAAGTTTGACAATACATTTAGCTATACAGAAAAATGTCCATTCGCATTTGTTAGCCTTGCTTCAAATTGTGGATAATTGGCTTTCTTTTTCTTTTATTAGTTGTAATTTTGAGAAGAACATAAGCTAATTAAAAATACAAGACGATATTTGGATCAGCTGAAAGGTTCCTAGTATGATTAATAGCAGGCTTAATTCTATTGGTAAATAAGTAGTGAAAGAGAATTAGCAATTTGTAGCAAGATTCCCAGTCATATGGAAGCTAAACTATGGGCTCCTGTGGTAGCTAGAGATACATAGCTTGACTGTTTAACTGTAGTGGCACCCAAGAAATGCTATTACCATAGTGTTTTGCTACCATCTCATTGGTTCCTGGCCTCTAGTTCACATTCTTCTCATTTGGACTTATTGCCATCTTCTGCTAAACATTAATTACCGGCTAATTTAAGAGGCTCTCTGATGACATCTGTGATGTGAGCCTGGGTGTCTTATCCTCCATATCTACCACAGGGGGAACTTAGATTGAGAGTTCATGGCAGGATGCCTTCAAAGAACTAAGTGTAAAAGACTTTATCATCAAATTTCCAACACAATAAATTACTACAGGCATTTAAGATGTCCTCTGAAGTCAGGAGGCTCTGGAGATAAAGCAACTTGCAGTAGACTGAACTAGCACTTTCTAGGTGGAAGTACAACTGCTCAGTAAACATCTCACAGAGGATGAGCTATAATGTGCATTGACCTCTGTGTTGAGAAGGGCAAGTCTTGTGTTGTGGAGACCTACAGATCTTGAGGATGTCCTCACTACCCTAATAAAGGCCCAGCGACTGGGATGAGAACTGCCCTGTCCCCAGCCCCGCCCCGCGCGGGCTGTGCTGAGCCCAGCTGTGTCTCCCAGACCCCCTCCCCGTCAATGCCTCGAGGCCGCCCCTGCTCCCGGCCAACCGGCCCGGCCCCGCAGCCTCTCCTTAGTCTAACTCTTTTCTGAACAATTTTATTTTGTCTGCAGAATTTGATTAAACTCAAACCTATGCCTAATCAAGATAAACTCCTAATCATTTTAAGCTTGAAAAGGCGCTTTTAAATGGACCTCTAAGGTATCTACATGGGGGCTGAATTCATGTAAAGTCAGTTAAATTAAATCTGCACAGACAAAGCTTAATATCAAATTAGTTTTTGTCCGTATAAAATGCTAAGCAGATGATCCGTTCTAAAACACTCTGTTTTTATTTTTAATTCTCAATTATGTTATCTGTTGGCTCACTCTTTGAGCAAAGTTTAAAGCATTTGGTAACAACAAAGGTTTCTGTTAACAAAAAGCCATTTTCATAAGATTTCTTGAGAGATTTTTTTATAAGTTAAACTGTATTAAACATTTGATGAGTCTTCGTGTGCAGCTGGCTATTTATCATCATCAAAGTATTCTTCAAAATCACCAAAGGCAGTCAATTCTTTAAAGATGAAACCACCACCTGCTTTGATGCTCTATATGTTTCCTAGGGGTTTGGATCCACCCTGAAGTCATTACTAATATTTTACTTAGAGGACTGTAGGCTGAGAACCAATGCATTCCATTTCTAAACCCACTTTCTCTTCATTCTCCTACAAGGATCTCTGATTTTTTGCTGTCGTCCTCAAAAATCACTGAAAAAGAAAAAAAAAAAGAGCAGGCTATTTCTTCTTGGTTGATTTTTATCATCCTTGTCTTATCCTTAAAGAGGATTGTGAGAGAGAAACATACAGAAAGTGGTAACTGTATACATTTTTCATATATTTTATGTATAGTACCTTTTAACCTGAAAAACTGCAGAGCATGTTGCCAACTAAGATAACCACAGATAAGATAGCATGATTCTGCCACTATTGCTCTCAACTGGAGCAGGACTTTTCTTGAGAGTAAATAACCATTATACACAAACCAGGGTTAGAAAGAGAGGCTGAAAGTGATAACTTTAAATGCCTGCAGGTTGCCCAGCTGAGGACAAAATCACACTTGAGAATTGTCCATAGCTTTGTATTTGCAGACCCTCTCCTTAGACTACCAGGCGTATTCATTGTCAGGTTGCTTCCTTATTACCAATTAGGGAAACTAATATTGGAATGAACCTGCCTCCTTTTGCTCTTGCTTACAAATGGGATCTAGCGAGAACCAAAGCGAAAGAAAACCAGTTCCAGGTGAACACCTTTCTCCTAGCCCAGAAAATGAGATCTCAGGGCTTGGAAAAAGAGATGGGAATCCCAAAATCATGTTCATTTTGACTCCTGACATCCAGATTACATCCAGAGTCACATTAGTGTTTTCTGATGACTTTATAAAGCCTCATAGCTAGGTCCTAAAAGTTCTGTGAGAGGATGGAGCAGAATAAATGTTTGGCAACACAGTACTTATTCAAACATGCAAACATCCTGCACCAGATTGTCATTAAATAAATCTGAAGAAAGTAAAAATCAGCTGCAGTGACTGCCTCAGTTGTTCTGTGGAGAGGATGGTCACAGCAAGAAGCTATTTTAGAGAAGCAGAAAGCACTCAGGTTTTAAAGATGTAAGTTAGGTTACAATAATTGCTTTGAAACTTCTGTTTTGAAGAAGTTCAGTTTCCAACTGGTTTTTAGGTCATTTCTCTCTCTAGTTTTAGATCCAGAGTGAAACCACACACACAAAAAATACTTTTTTTATTCATATACAAATAAATATATAAGACCAAAGGAAAATATCAGCCAGAAATAATCATGCAACTATGTGATTTTCTGTCTTGAACCAGAAATGTCAGAAGAAATAGTGTTGTGCCAATTGGAAATTATTTTTTTTCCCTACTGAAACAAACAAATGAAATAATAACATCAGGGTATACAAAACATTTTGTCTAGTTTTGGGGTGTTTTTACACTTAAATATTAAATCAAGTCAAATTTCTAAGTGGAACAAAAGTCAATGATTCATTTAAAATGCAAAATATTTTGATTATTTTAAACATTTTCCCCATGCAGGGCCAGATATAACAGCAAAACTGCTGTGAATTTGCAAACATTTTAGTGAGCAATTTAACAAACATCGAGTTTAAAAACTCCCAGCAAGCTATTTGACCATTTTGGTTGCCCACATCTGAAAAATAGTTTCTATGCCTTGATCTCAAATATAATATACCGTGACATATAATTCATAATTGCTTTGAAGTGTCTGAACAAACCAACATGAGTGAATCATTGAAAATAGAATCCACAGCCAAATTTGTGACTGATTTGGCACCAAAATACTATTTTTTTTTATGCATTTGGTTGCCAAGGACATTTTGAGGATCTCTTCCAAATCACATTAAGATGTGACATTTTGTACTGCATGTATTGTTAAACTGTGTGTTTTCATTTGTGTGTATTATCAGTACAGCATGCTTGATATCATCAAGAAAAGGGTGATATAGACATTAGTTAGACAGCATGGTATTCAGCAAAGGCTCCTGTTGCAGAAGCGAATTGAACATGAATTGCCAGATATTTAGCTTAACAGGTTACTGTAAACTATGCCCTCTTGAATTCTGCAGATAAATGACAGCAACTTACATTTTAATTGTGCATTTAGTTCTTTCAGACTGGAAATTAGTTAGTCACAGAACATATGTCTACACCGTGTGCCGCGTCAGAAAGACCAGAGCCAGCTCTGAATGTGCAGATAGGTCTCCACAGCCCATCCTGGCATGGGGGGATAATATTCCAGCTCAGGAGCTGGCAGCAGCCATGTCCCTGGATCAGCATGGAGGGGCTGAGTAGGCCAGGCAGGCTTAGGACCATGTGGAGGACCATGTGGAGGACCAGTCTCCTGGTTTGGGCTTAACCTTTACATGGCACTTCATGGTTGCTATGAATGTTTTCTTCTTTAAATATGTATTTCCTTCTTAGAGTCTGCATGCTGTTAAGAATTAGATTTGGAGCAACAGTGCTCTTCACTTTGTAATAAAAATAACTAGAGTCATGGTCTGAATATATATGAAAACATTGAACTTAAGGAAAACAAGACATCTGTGGCAGAAAAATTGACTACAGGATCTTCACGGGAAAACAAATTTTGACAGATAATGCTTTTACAGAACTTTTCTCTCTAAAAACTTTATATGTTGAGTTTGAAATATTTTACAGTCTAATATAAAATAACTATTAGAGTGGGAAGAGCTCTAGAGCAACTGCTCATTGTTGAATGTCTGTGGRAGTGGTACATCCACAGGTTAATTCTTTCTAATCTTCATAGGAGTGGCCAGGATAAGTGAGGGGCGCATCCGCCATAACAGAGCACAAAACCTGGGTTTTACTCTGCTGCCAAAGGTCCATCTGCAGGTTGTTCAGGCATGGGAGATTGTGTGTGGTACTATTCTCAAATTCTCTGAATATTTAAGATGGATATCTAGATGTAATATTTAAGATAGCCCAAGGTCATTCTACAGGGAAACTCCTTTGGTCCATTATTTTTCTAGGATTATTGCTTGTTTATTCTTTCTTCCAAAAGGTGATATTTGTGGAGATCTAGCAATACACTAAAAAAGAAAAGAAAGTATCAGAATTTCACAGCAAGTAATTTTATTGAAAGTACAAAACCAGCACATGATGGACTCAGCCCTTATCTGTGTCTTGGTTTAACTAAGAATACAGTTTTAAATTGGCTTTGTTAAATCAATTAAAAAATAATATGTGAGCATTCATGATTCAACTTTCAACCCTTATTTATGTGGATATAGTTCAATTAAGTAAAGCCTCAGCTTAAGCCAAAATGATATACATCTAAGTTAAAATTCTTTAAGAGGAACAGCACTGTATTTTTAGAATCCTTTTCCTTATACAAATCACTGAATGAATTTAAATGTAAACTAAAGCAAACCTGAATTATAAAAAAAGGAATAAAAAATATTGGTAATTAGACCTCATTGTTTCAATTCTCATGGATTTGAGAGCATCTCTATCTTCTCAATAGCTAAAGAGCCAGGACTTTCCAATATTGCAACATATTGGGCAGCTAGAATGGGTCTGGGACAAAAACATGCTGTCGTTTGGCTGTGCCTCCTACCTGCAGATGGTGCTTTGGCAGCTGAGCAAAAGCCAGGGTTTGAGCTCTGTTGTGTTGGATGTGCACTTCACTTATCTTGGCCACTCCTATGAAGATTAGAAAAAATTAACACATCCCAAAATTAACTTGGATTATCAAGCTTAACTTGCTACACACTGTTTTTTTTCTATTTTGTGTATGTTTTACACAGTCATATGTGTGTTTAGTATCTAGAACCAGAGTAGCCACTACCAGAGTAATCACCATTTCCAAGCTACTACATTGGACAAAATGTTATCTTGGGGAATGATCATCTTGTAAAAGCAGTATACATGCATGCACACTCTGTGGATTGTCACTTAATTTCTCTATGCTCATCTTACACACATGAGAAAAGCCAAAAATTCTGGAGCTCATTATATTTCAAAAATTTGCACTGTTTTAAGTGCATTCACATTTCACTGAATGTCAATATACTCAGTTTTTAATCAGGTACTATTATATTACTATGAAAGAATAAAGTATACCATGAAATTTCTGAATAGATTAGCTATATGAAATGGAAAAAAATGGTAATATATATCTGATGGAGCACAGTTTACCAGAAGTATCTTTTCCACATATATGAAATCCTTAGTGAGGTATACGGATAGCTGTGTACACAGACATGCCTTCCATAAATTCATATTGTAAACAATGTATATATAGCCATGTATATTCGTATGCATGTGTATTTATGTTTGCAGATGCATGATTTTCTTGGTCAGATATGAAATGAATAATTGGATGAAAGAAGTTTTGATCCATACTCTATTGCTAGCTTGAAAGTTTGGGAAAGATTCTCTATCTGCAATTTGGGTAAAGTTTAATAATGTTTACCTATTTAATAGATGGGATGGATATTCTGTGAGACTGTTCCTTCTCACCACAGGAGAAGTGAAATTCAGCACTTATGACTGTAAGGGTGGACTCCAGTTCTTGCCTGACAGATGGGGGCACAGGGTTTGTTTTACACAGAGTTTTCATAGAGTCCAGCTTAATCATGTCCTGGATTCACTTCATGTTGAACTATATGACAGGGACTGTTGACTATATGACATCATTAAATTAATTACTGGTTGCCAACATCTTTGAGATCCTTGCATGAAAATCACCATCACCACAGGTGTGATACATAGGTTCAATAGGGATTTTGGGGAACGTTGTTCATTGTACTTACACTGATTAAGAGAAAAATTAATTTAAGAAAATACCTCTAATATTATTTAAAATTAGTTTTTCTTCATAGATAATCTTCCCAGAGAAAATGCTTTCTCTAACATTTGTGGAAAACAAAAAGTAAGTGGGAGCAAATACAGCTGAAGATTTATTTTAATTTGAGCCAATATTTGCAGAACATTTTCAGAGATACTCAGCTCTACAGAAAAGGTTTGGATTCTAAAAATGGTTGCAGATGCAGGTGAATTATTATTTTATCCAAATTACCCTTCCTATCACGGTCAAACTGATGTATGGAGAGTGTTGCTTTCCTAAAGTACCAGAGCTCAGGTGATAAAAAGAGAAAAGGAAAGTAATGGCAGGTGTGAGAAACAAATTCAAGCTGTTGCCAAGACTACCTAAAGGATTCTTATTCTACACTTCTAAGGAGGATCCCTTTCATAGCTACTGAAAGCACAATAAACAATTGGCAGTGCTTTTATAAGGATGGCTTATCTCTTGCACCAGCCACTTAATTCCTTTAAATACTGGAAATGGGCTTCCTCTTCTCAGCCTGGGAAAAGGCAAAATCTGACTATTAACCTATTGTCTTCCCTAAGGATCAAAGGAGGTATCAGAGTTTTATAAGTGATGGTAGCAGCTTTGTCTCACTTCAGCAGCTACAGTATGTGTATCTAAAGGCAAGGCACGGCAGATATAAGTACAGCTAATCTTCTACATAACATTGTTTTGAGGAATAGAGCTCTTTGTCCATTAACATGTGCACCAAGTTCCTTCAGTCTTGTAATGTGAGTGTCCAACTATCAATATCTCGCTTAGATGTGAACAGGTAACCACAGGGTAAGAAGTTATTTTATATCAGCCAATCTCGGTAGCTGTTCCAGTCTCTTTGCTAGCTGCAAATATAAAGTGGGATAAATGGAGTTAGTTTAGCTCCTTTTCATCAAGAAACATGCTTTTCTGTCCAACCCTTGATCTCCTCAGTGAAGTGGGATATACATTCGTATATGTGCTTTTGTATATTCATATAGATATATATACACATATGCACCACAGAAGTTACCTGAAGTAAGCATATAGCATGCACAATTAAAAAGTTTTCTTTCACTGCTTCCTCTAGGAAGGTTGTTCCAGTTCTAGTGCATTGCTTATTACCTACGTAAGATTGACTGTGCAATCCGAGAACATTAATATCTTTTAACACACACACACATAGATTATGATCTCAATTACACTAGTGGGAGCTAATGAATTAGTTACTCTGTGTGTGCTTCAGTTTAACTGGAATCAAAATTATACTCACTGTGCCATAATCAATTTATACTAAACCAGTGTATGCAAATGAACATAATGAGTGTTGAAAAATCTGTAGGTAGAAAAAGAGTTTAGGTAACTATAGGCTGTATAAATTATTACTTCAGTCCTGCAATGAACAGATCCTATATAAAGAGACTTCTTTATAGGTCCTTTTCAGAAAGCCTTCCTGTTTCTCATGCATATGCATTTACAGTTGTGCCCAGTTCCAGGCCCCACCAGCATAGAAAGGGGCTGGTCAAGATAGTCAAGATCAGTAATACTGTAATATCTATAATATTGTAATACTGTAATATCTGCAATGATATCTGTAATAATGTAGAGTTCTGCTGGACTTTAATAATACAAAATTACTGAGTAATTAAGCTAAAAGTAAGTGAAACTTCCTTACTTTTAGTCTTTTCCTTTTGGCTTCAAAAAAAAATCTCAATTTTTCCTCTGTGCACTCAGTAATATGTAGAAGGATAATATACAGATATTATTAGTCCAAATATTTGTATTGTTTGAAAATAAATCTAAAGAAGCCAGGTCAAACATCCATAGGACTGGAAACCTGTCTTTTGGAAGCTGGAATAATACAGAAAGACAAAAATAGTACAGTATAATAAATATAGAAATAATACAATATAATAATACATAAATACTTATCAGCTGTGGTAAGTATTTTAACATCACTAAACTGTCTTAAAGAAGAAGTTGTGCAGTGTAGCCCCTCCAGGCCTAAGGAGCTGGCTGGCTACCAGAGTTATTTGGGAAAGACTGGGGATTGAAGCGGATGCTTTTTTGGTACAGTTCTGTTTACATAACAATGAATATCTAAAACATCTTATTTTCTAGAATTAAGCAGAAGTTTGCTTCAAGGCTGTTTTGAGCCACAGCTCTGCTCAGGACCCCTCTCTCTTGCTTTTTCTCAGGGTCTCACAGTGACCTGTGTTCCTCTAAGGCTTAGTTTTTGCTTTTTCTGTACATTTCTGTAGAATATTTGCTGTTTCTTTCTCACATACGCAGACTTACAACTAACTGAAATCTGCCTTTATTTGGGAACACCCTTGGTCAAAACAACTCAGCCCAGTTCAGGCCCAGATTTCTGTCAGTTACTATTTTCCCACTATCACTAAGCAGGAGGACATTTGCGTGCTCACTCAAATATCCTGCAGAGTAGCTGTCTCTCCCAGCAAATTCTCTAAAGCAGTGGGACTCATCAGTTCTTAGCACAAACTAAGACTTTTCCATTAAGTTGCAATGTGGGAATTTTCTTTCAATTATAAGTAAATAAATTTTTAACCATGAGAATGGTCAAAAACTGGACTGCGCACTCACAGAGTCTGTGAAATCTCCATCCTTGACTGCACAAGACCCTGAATAGCCTGATTTTATTGGACCTGCTCTGAGTAGAAGGTTGGACCAGAAACCTCCAGGGATTCCTGCCAGTCTACACAGTTCGGTGATTCTGGGGTTACAAATGGGTAAACTGGAAGCATACACCTCAAATAATGTCTGCGACAACTAGGACAAAAGGGATTTAGAGAAGAAAAAGCAAATATCTTTTTTTTTAATGTTGACTCAGATTATTCCCCAGGTAAGGAGTATTTTATATTGCTAAGGCAAAGCAATCCAGAAAGATCAACCCCATCATGAAAGGGTTACTGTAGTGACAATCTGTATGGTTCTTCACTCTCCAAATCCTCTACGGGAAACAGTTATGAACAGATCTTGCTACTAGCCTGGTGACCATAACTTTTTCCTGTGGCATCTCAATGCCATTGGTGGTCAAAACAATTTAGGAGAATCCTTGTGGTATATTCATTTCACTCATGAGCCAGACCAGCCCACATGTGGCTTATGATCTGGGACTCTTTTGCTGCCTACCCTTTATATCCCCAAGTTTGCTCTGTGTGCTGATCGGTGATAGCCAAAGTTTAGGCAATTACTGTCTTTAGCAGTAAGGATTCCTGTTCCCTGTTGCAATCATGATGCCTTTGACAGAGCATCCTCTCGTTTTCATCCATCTTCAAGATCATTGTAGGCTAGAGGGAAGGTAGGGGAGAACAGTGCTGTGTCAGCATGGTTCAAGTCCTTGACCCGAGCTCTGAAGAGTCCCTCAAGAAGATCACCCTAATACCCAGTATTATTCTGATCCAGTGATACATTAGGCAGGACAGTGATGTTTCCTGTCAGTGGATAGAGATAATGTTAGCATGAGTTTTTTTACAGACACCAAAAAATGGCAGTTGTTGAATATAGGGAATCAATGGCATACCCCCATTGCCTATAACTACATCTCTCTGAAATCAAAGTCCTACTGAATGTTGAGCGGAGTTGAGGTTTATACAAGATGCATATTCTGAAAATATTCACTCATTATATATAAAACATAGGTGCTTGGTACTTTTTCAAATCTGTCTTCAGACTGGCTGAGAATACTTACTATCAAAGCACAGAAAACAGTTTCAGCTCATTCTTATAAGTATCTGCAGGTAACCAGCACAGCATGAATTTTGCCTATCAGGGACAGGACATTTGCTGAATAAAACAAAAGGATAAAAAATGGCCAAATAAATCTGAATTATGGTTAGTTATAGTAAGAATTTGGAGCAATCTCCAAGTAGGGGAATTTGCTCCTCAAGTGAATTATTTGCTTTGTATGATTTGCTTTACTGTATCATTTGACTACATTTTAGAAGAGAACTTTGTATAAATTACAAAGAAAATGCAAATGTATCGTTGTGTTGAGTGCAGGTAGTTGTGTCCTATCCACCATATGTATATTACTCATAAGCTGTGGAAGAGAGTTTATTCACTATGGTTACGGCTTTTTGTTGTCTAAAAACTTTGCTTTGTTCTATATGCCAAAGGAAGTTCTATACAGTAGGTATTCCAAAAGTAGACTTTTTAATCATTATTATGGCTTTCTAAGAGTTTTTAACTAACTGGTTGCATGACTGATGACCTAATAAACGCAAGTTTCATTTGGATCATTTTTATTTTATATTTTCTACATTCTGTTTCTTTTTTGTTTTGTTTTGTTTAATATTGAAAGGACCTCCTATTCAGGATAGATCCTCTTTAATTGGGAGTTTGCATAAGACTCCTATCTAAATATTTATGTATACAATTAGTTCACTTTATGCGTTATATGCTTATGTTCTCTAACAAAAATAGTATTTCTGTGGAAATATTTTATGCTGTTATACAGTTGTTCTTTATTGAAGAAGCCTTCTGTGTGCAACCTATATAGAGGGGAGACAGACCAGAAAAATGCTTTTTAGCATTTTGCACATCAGCAGTTAGCCAGCATCAATTTGATTCTTTTCTCCACATGTTGAAACACAGCTCAGAGCATTAAATCCATTCTCCAGTGATTGAGACAAAAGTAGGTTAGTAGAGTGGGTTGCTAGGAGACCAGTGTCAGCGTCATCTATGACCTTGCAGGGCATAAAGAAACTGTATAGATTTATTGAGCTCTGTGGCATATTGTCTAAGTCCTCTGCTTGACTGTCTTACTCCATTTCCATCTGCCTTAGTGCTCTCGCTCTCCCTCGTGCACAGACGCACATGCCCTCCTCCCCCAGAGCAGCCATGCACATGGAGATGCACCTTTGCTTCTCGAGGCTTCCTAAAGCCTCACCACTACTGCTGTGTTGCATTAAGCTACGGTGTAGTCGCTTAACTGGCTAGACACAGCAAAAACAGCATCAGCAAAACCCCATCCTTTTAAAAGACTGCTTCTTCATACTGTTGCTGCAAGAAATATAGGAATCAGTTCTACTGGGAACAGCATTATGAAAAATGTATAAACATCACAAAGTAATTTTTCTGTCACATTCAAAATGTTTTCTCAAAGTTTCAGCCACAGTTTTCTCAGCTGAGGTGACTTAAGGTTAAACAGTCATGTACTGCGAGGAGCTGTGGCACTCCTGTCATCTTCCTGACTTTTTTTTTTTGAAACAGCTGAAGGTATCAGGTAGAAAGAAAAACAAATGAAAATGTGATACTCACACAAAGAGGTGAATTTAAAAAAAAATTCCCTTAAGATGTGCTAAGCCTTCCAGTTAAGAGAATTTCTTCTCCTGTCAGATGGATTTAGATGCTTACTACTGAATGCTATTGTTTTTATTACAAAAATAAAAAGGACAGGCAGTGGTGGATGGATAATGAAATCCATGGGAAGTTTCATCAGTTTTTGTTAGCAGTTATACTTGACAGAAAATGATCATGAGAAGAAAAAAGATTAATTGAAATGTACTATGTTGGGTGCTTGGATTAATATACACATCCCTTCCACAGCTCAAAATGTATGTGTGTCATTCTGTAGGATAGAAATGCCTGTATAATACAAGAGATTTCTTTTACAAAAGAAATAACCACCTTTCCTGAGCAATCAGATTATCTCTACATCTTTCCTGGCAGGTCCCCAGTGGATGCTAGAGGATGAGCAGGCTATTCTGTGAGTGCTGATAAACTATGGCGGCATCAGGCTAGCTGAGAAAGTCTGTCGCAGCATGAAAAACCCTCTTAAAGGCAATTCCCTGTCACTTGCCCTCTCACATTTAAATCTAGAGACTGCTTCCCAGAGCATCTCAGCTGAATGCAGCTGTCGTAGAGGTGCTCAGGCACCGTAGTGAGTAGTGGAGTATAAAAATCCTAGATTACGTGTGGCTCGGTGCTGCCAATAGACAAGGGTCCTTAATAATTTCCAGTAACAAGTAAAAAAATCAGGGTTTTTTTTGTTTGTTATTACCCTCCTTACATTATGAAACAAGAATGAGAGATTTTTCAAGCACTGAATTGTTATAAAATGACATAAATGGGAGCAGTTTAGATAGTTCTATTCCTTCCCTAAAGAGCTGTTGAATCTTTACATGTGACAGGGACAGGGACATGAGATCCAGGGAGCACTTAGGTGCCTAATGTGCACCGTCAGCAGAATTTGGGTTCTAGAGACCACTCCAGCCCCTCCCCCACCCCACTGATCCCACTCCAACTCCTCAGGTAACTAGAAAAGCATCTGTTACGGTTTCAACCAGAAAACCTGCCTGGATGCATATTTGCATTGGGCATCTCCTCAGGCGTCTCCATCATCTTTGGTGGGGCTGAGGATCTCTTAGCAGTTCATCCTGTTGTGATTCACAAGTTATGCCTCTGCCACCTAAATCTCCTTAAGGGGCAATCCCATGGGTATGTTCAGACCAAGCCCACCAATGACAAGCAGCACTGAACTTAGCAGACAACAAGAGTATCGAGGACACATGGTCATCGGTCCTGCTAGGTTTCCTGTACAATATCTTTGTGGCCATAAAATAAGGGATCAGGATTAAAATCCCTCCTCCACTGCTAAAGATCCAAGGGATGGCGCACATTAGTGCTGAACTGAACAATTTGGGTGGAAGCATCTTCCTCATTTTCATTGAAGCTGATCCATTTTGTGACCATCACGAGGACTGCAGGGCTTGGAGGACAATAAAGGAATAAAAGATATGAGATCTAATGAATAGGGCACCCTGACAAGGGTGCTCAGACTTGACAGCTGAGCATCATGCTCCCAAGTCTTTCAGACAGTTGAACAAAAACTGTCCTAAGTTCCTCATGCATTTTATACTATTTAGACCATTAGAATAATCTGGACCTACAGATGTGTAATGAGATATATGAAAATCATGGATTATAGATATTTTTGATAATTTGTGTTGGACTATGTCCACAGGTGGCAGAATGAACTTTCATTCAGTTTATAACCTGATAGCAACTGACAGAGCCATTCAAGGCTTCTCAGCAGGGTAGACAAAATTATATTTTGAGAGCCTGAGGCTCAAGTGGGAGGGGAGACAGGAGGGAAAGAGATAGCCTTAGCATATAGACTTGGGTGAAAACCTTCTCATCTCCCAGCCTTGCAGTAACCGCTGCAATCAGACCAGCTCTCCAGGGTTCAGACACCGGCCAAAACAAGTGTCATACCTTGGAGCTTTGTGTTCTACACTGTTGCCTTCTTCTCCTGCGCCTTAAAAGGTGGGATTTCATTAGGAGTGTCACATTACAATGATCCCCCAAATTTATCTGAAAAATAAATTAATATTTATTTTAAACAAATGAGCAAAGAGAAGACTACATGTATACATTTTGTTCAAATAGGGAAGGAAAAGTCAATATAAGTGGGAAGAAGATGTAAACAAAAATCATTCTACAGAAATGCCAAGACTTTTGTCTTCCTACAGTTTTAATTTCACTACTTACCTTAAAATAAACATTTTGATCTATGAATCTTCTTGGAACTAGAATTTCCTCGCCACAATGTTGCTGTTTGTATACAAAACAAAGAACTGTATTGTCCTCAGAGTTAGACAGCGCCCAGTCTGAGGATGTGCACGAACAGAAGAATCTGAAAGGCGAAGTTGTGTTACTGCTGGTCTTCTTCAGGGCAATAAGAATGTGTGTGCTCTTGATTATCTCCTAAAGTAACCATTAAAAATAATAATCAGCAATTTTCCTGTTACCTCATTCAAATTAAAATTAATCTGAGGTTATGTCTACATTAGCAAGCTAGAACAGTGCACAGGAATGCCATCACCTATGCAAAACTCCTGGAACAGTCCCTGCTGTGCTCTGGACTGCGCCCACCAGCATGCACCACCTCCTGGGCAATGCTCTGCATTTAGAGCATTGCAGGAGCATCACCTAGAAGGGGTCTGCATGCAGCTACTCTATTTTAGTGGCTGCAGAGGTACAGAAATGGGCTGTTCCATGGCAGTTGGGTATCAAGGATTGCTTCTAGACACATTTATTTTATTATATTCATGTAGGGCTGAGCAGACAGAAATTCAGCCTGGAGATTCTCTATCCTAAGGGCTAATGTGAAGCCTGCTGCAGTCTTGCTCTGAAATAATGACTTTGAGCCTCTGTTTCCAAGGCCTCAGTGTAGTAAAGGTGGGCAAAAAACTGTGGTTGTTGAACATGACAAGATTAGGATATGGATAAGTACCTTGTTATTTGCTAGTATGGTTACTAAAACCAGTTGTCTTAATGAAGCAGTGGGAAAACATGATACCATGTATGGCCTAACACTCACTGAAGTGTAATACTGATTTTTGTATGCACAGGGGTCATACTGGCCTGAAAACTCTGATACTTATTCAAGCAAAAGATGGACTTCATTTCAGTGGGAAAAGTCAGGAATTCAGAATTTTCAGTTTTCCTAAGAATGTTTTTTTCCTGGTAACTCATATCTTTTCTGTTGTGCTTTTCTCTCTTTAAGGATCATGTCTACTCTAAAAAAATTGCAGCTGTCCTAAAAGATGTTAAAAATAAATGTGAGCTTTAAAATAGAAGTACCCCAAGAATTCATCTCTAACTACCTCTGATTGATAAGCCATGAGGAAAGGTTTGCTTCCTGCAAGCCTCTTTTTCCCAAAATACACGTTCCTGACATGATCATCCACATGCCAAAATCTCTATACATCCAAATTACTGGATGAATAAGACATATGCAGGAAAAGAAGATCTGAAGCTGCTTTTGGTGAGAGGTAAGCTTATCTCACTGATGGAGCTGGACCTTCAGCTGACTCCCAGGCAAACTCAGTAGTGCCAGGCTCCAAAAACCCCACTCCCTCCAACAGTTTACTAAGCCCTCATGGTGACACTACAGAGCTGTCACCAAGCTCATTGCATAGCCCCAGCTCAGGAACCTCACTTGAGCCACTCATCAGCTCAGAAGTCTGTTTGCTGGCAACCCCTGAAGCATATGAAGAAGAGATTTTGAAAAAGCCCAGATGAAAGGCGACTGAGCACTTGTATGTCAAAGGGGACTGGAGAATATGTCAGCTTCCATCTGAAAAGTATTTCTTTGACTAGTTATTGTGGCAGATCCTCCTTGGACTGACGAAAGGAGCAGGGAAATAAATACTGAAGTTATTTCTGTTGTATAAAGTTCAAAGTGCTTCACTGGAATTTTGCTCACAACATTTTAACCAAAATGTATGTTAARCTTGTTCTCCATTTTCTTTTACTGAACCAAAAACTTGAATTTTAGCAAGAAAATAGATTGAATAAGATGGTAAAATTTTAGGAAACATGTACCATGGAAAATGTTCTTAAGCAGAACACGCGTGTAAAGAAAATAATTTTCACTGTCTGAGTAACTTGAAGTGTTACTACAAGCAGCACTGTACCACACAGCGAAGCATGAGGCAGATGTGCCTCACTTCGCAGGCTTCAGGCTGGCAAGACCTCTCAGCATGGGACTGCTCTGTGAGTGTCTCCGCAGCTGCCTTCCCACGGTGCTGTCCCAAACACAGCCCCGGAACATGGACCAGTCAGTCCCAGTTTCTCTGCACTCATGGTGTGCGCAAATCTCTACCATGTATACATACCCTGAGAAATGCAAGTCACTGAACTGTTTCCAAAAGTATTACCTCTTGTCCACAATTTACCACAGGAAGCTTTGTTTCTAGGAGAGAGAGAGAGAAAAAAATCAGTCTATAATGGAAAAATATGTTACTGTAAATAAGAGATAAGAGAACTCTGCTAAGATCTTTAGGCTAGACTTGGAGCAAGGTTGGTACACAACCGTCTAAGGATCCAGCTGTTTGAATTCATTTCCTTTCTGAAGCATCTTGCAGTGGTGATTGCACTGTAGATCAGATAGTAAATGACAGTACTAGCTTGGTACCTAGCTGCATATTTACTTCAGTTACACACGATCCTTTTGCATATGGCTAGGATCAAAATTAGATATCAGGAAGAGATATAGAAAGTTGCTTTTACAGCTGGCTGGCACTATGCACTTTCAAAACATTGCAAGCAGATTTTCCAGTCTGATTTTTACACCAAGGATGCTCAAATGGAGGCAGATAGCTTCCCTTCAGCTTCTCATCATATCATTTCTGTGAATTCACAAGAGTAAATCTTGCCACTACAGCAGAATATTCACAGCAGAAATTTGATTTTTAACTCAAAAATTCTAAGAATTAAATGTGTCCTAGACAGACTGTTAATTACCTAGTGATCTAGTTCCTTGCAAACAACCTGCAGGCTAATGGCGAAATTTCACTGTATGGTTTAACTGATCCAACAGCTCACTGCCTCTGAAATGGGTCCATTTTTCAGTTATCTTATCCTCTCCCTTTGACTATCTCACATCCATCCATGACTGGAGGCAACACACTGAACTGGCAGAAAACTCTCCCTTTTTTATTGCCTTAGTTTTCTGCTGGTTTGATGAACTGAATATGGTCACCAAAGGGGTAAGTGGGTGAGAGGATCATTGAGTGTCCTGAGTAAGGCGAGTAGGACTGCCTCTTTTAGTGTCACAGGGCTATTAAATCAACTTGTTTCATGGCACATGCGTTACCCTATTTGCAAATATTTATTAAATAAAATAGTATTTTTAAAAACTGAGAAAGTTATGATCTGTTTTCACACAACTTGTGAGCAGAACAACAGAAAGTTGTTACCAAACAACTTGGTGATTTTGAATATATAACAGTGAAATTTGTAGAGCAACAAATAAAAATATGAGGGTCACAACTGCTGGCAAATTCTTGTATAGACTGGATTAATTGTCCGCTTAGGTAGGCCAAGTTAAATGGCGCTTTCAGGTGCCAAAGCGTGTTAGATAATAGGAAAGCCTATATGATTCCTACGTGTGTGTGTGTGTGTGTGTGTGTGTGTGTGTGTGACCCATGTGTGCATGTGTGTGAGGTCCACAGGATATCAATTTGCCTGTAAAAGTTTTGAGTGTTTATATATGTGAGGGCTTCAGCAGAGGCAACATTTCAGCAGTAAGGCTTTTTTAGGTTTCTGTGAACATATAAATACATACAAACAGAATGGCCGTTACCTAGGAATCAAGCATAACTGAGATCCATTAGATTAATCCACCTAATTACACGTATGCGCATTAATCAGTTCACACGCTGGCCCCGTAACTCCACATGCTCTGGGGAAAGCAGGGGTGGCTCTACACTGAACAGCACTGTCACTGTTCTCTGCAAACACGTCAGCAAGTGCAGCGGTCAGACAGGAGCAAGCAGCAATTCCCCACACGTCACCTGTAGCAGGGTGTCCTCGTGGAAGTTTTTTCCCTGGCAGGAAAGTCAAAGTCATGGCAAGGTTATCGTAACAGAACCGGATCAGAATGATTCAGCTCAGTACTTCAATCTGGGCCACTGTATTTAATGAGAACACATTTAAATTTCTTTGATATTTCTTTGTGGTACAGTATTAAAGCCCCCAGGGTGTAACATATTCCATCTTAGTTACACTAGCTTTGTTAAACAACCAAATAATCAGTTACCTGTAAGCAAAAGAAATGAATTGTGTACGTGCCATGCATTACCACCTTTGCTTTAGAAATAAGTAGCTCTTTCTGCCAAGGATTGCTTTATATTAGACAATTAGTTACACTGAATAAATGTAAAGAAAAAATATAGTTATTACGAAAATATGTTATGTCTGCACATGCAAATGACTTCAGCTTTGTTTTAAGCCAGTGCACAGAACTTCTATCTTGTTTTAGGAAGAATGAAGATGATAAAAGCATGATCTTACCCTGCACCCTGCAATCCATGGGACATAAATATGTATTGCAATGTACAAAGAAACAGAGTCTGGGCACACAGTACCTTGTAAATGTCTAATTTGAAGATTACGAGGAGGAGAACTGTTGAAGTGGGGGAAGAAGTACAACAGTACCAAAATAAATTTCCATAATTTTGTTGCAGAGTCGCTGAGGCAAGCAATTTCAATATAGTAGAGCTGAAACATACAGAGCTGCTTCCTGTTTGGCTGCAGAGCTGCACCACCTGCCTAAAGCTCCTGCACGTTGAAAAGGAGCAGCGTGGAGGACGGGTCAAGCCATGTCCTTAAAACAATGCCAGACTTCTGACAAGGTGGGTCACATCTTCAGGAATGCAGAAAACTAGTTACTCGCAAAACAAACCTTTTAGGAGAAGACCCTTTCAGTAAGGATGCCAATATCGGAAACGCCCCTGAAACTTTCACCAGGGAGATCAGGAAGAGGACTATTATGAAGAATTATAAATGAAACAAATGAATATTTTCATTCCCTGCCTCTGCCCTCCTCTTCTTCCCTTCATTTCAGGGTAAACAGGCAAAAGCTCTGGGGAAAAGTAAAGTATTCCTTCTGGACTAGCTTGCCCTTAAAATCAAGCTGTTGTATGTACAGAGCTTATTGCAGAGCTGGTAGTATTCAAAGCTACCAGTCCTGGGGAAGATCAGAGTCAACACAGCCTGTGGTTGGTATAATGTCCTGCAGAAAGATTGGGGAGTAGCCTGTCCTCCCTCCCCCCAGTGCCTGCTAAGCCCTTTTCCCAAAATGCTTTTTCTTTTATTCTTTTGAAAAATAAGCAAGTGAGAAATCAAATGAAATTTTAGTTTAAAAAGAAAACCACACACACACACACACAATAAAGAAACTAGACAAGGGTTAAAACAAAGACAAATAGTGCTTGTTATAGGGTCACATAAATGTAAGGGGAACTGCATGCAACTCATGCCTTCCTACTTGTCTGTGAGCTGCCAAGCAGGGTCCCAATTCAGCAAAGGCTAATAATGCACATTTTTAAACACAGAAAAATTAGCACATTTTGACTGTGCTGCATTGCCTGCGACTTTCTCTTGGATATAACAGAAGTGAAAACGATATTCCTWACAAGGAGAATGTTTTAAAGTTACTAGCTCACAGAAAAGACATTTTAGAATATGCTTATAATTCCACTAACTTTATTCATTTTTTACTACAGCTGTTTTGTGAGGAGAAATCCAGATATTTCCCTCCAGTTTTTTGTTTGTTTGTTTTGTTTTTTCCTCATAAATATTTTATTAGGGAAGCAGGTAGTGAGTAGGTAAAGGGTGCTTCCTATCTGGACAGCCTTTCATAATGCATGTTCATAAATCAAAGTACCAAAGAGAAACAAAGATGTCAGGCTGATGTAGGTAACAATATGCGGGTTTGTGCTTACTAATACAGAACGCACAATCTACTGTATCTGTTGTGGTGACTAAAGAATGTCACAGAGCTGAAGTTATTTACAAACTGTGGCTAGAAGCACTTAAAATCGCTTTAGCAATGCAGAACCTACAGAACAGGTGACATATTGTTGATGCAAATGAGCAGAGGAATACCATAAATAGAAGCAAGAAAGTAAGCTCTGGTTTGAGAAAGAATTATTTGAAATCTGTTCAAATCCTCTCCCCTAATTCTGCTTGAAATGTACCAGCTGTAGACAGCCAGTTTGCCCAGAGAGGTGAGGGTTTTTTTTGTTTGTTTGTTTTTGTTTGTTTTGTTTTACTTTAATCCACCATTAACATGCAGAAATAGGGAGGGTAATACAGTAGCCTGGAATATTTGCTGAAAGAGATGACACTTTTTTAGTCCCCAGAAATCTTGAGCTCATAAATGCGTATGTATATGTAGGGAAGGGATTCTGCTTTCCTAACCTTCTTTGCTCGATATAACACGCAATGAGAATAAGAGCCATTGTGGGAAAAAAGAGCAGCCTATACTAAGACAAGTCCAAATGATACATACAGTACTAAGCTGGCTATAATTTTTTTTTTTCACCTTATTTTAAACCATTTCTCAACATGCATCTAAAAGCAGATTTAGTCTTTTAAAGAGAGGAAATAGCAAATGGCAGTACCCTTCGCTGGCAGCTGCGCGGCTCTGGCTTGGCACCATGTGACGCTGCAGTTGTCTGTGCAGCACACGGCTCTGTCGCCCCGGCCCTCCCTGATCCCACGCAGGGACTGGAGCTGCAAGAGCTGCAGGATGTGCGTGGGGACCGAAGGACTCAGGTAGCATTTTGGTTTGCGTTCCCCAGCAGACCAACTTTTTTCTTTTTGTTGCCAGCTTCTCCATCATTTTCCCTTTGTCTCCTTCCCTTCGCTGCCCACAGCTTCCCCCTCTCTCCTCCCCCTGTAATTCTCACTGAGTGACCAGTGTGTGAGCTTGGCACATACACGATCCTGGTGCCCATTTGGTTTGTTCTACTGCAGCAGAGGCATCTGCATCAGCATCTGACCTTCTCTGGCCTTGCCCTCGGCTGTGCAGCACAAAAAGCTGTTCTTATAAATAAGAAATATTTAGAAAGGGAAATAAATTCCCAGTTAAGAATGAGTGTCTCTCTATGCCCAGCACCCACTGAGGCCAAACTCTAGTCTAGTGCTACAGAGTACCTTTTCAATGGTGTCACTTTCAAAATATACCAGTTCATTGGACAGTGACAGTTCTGTTATTACAGAGCACATTTCACAATCTGAACAGTCTGAAGCACTGAAAAAACTTTAATCTGTCCTTCTCCTTCTAAAGTGTAGGATGGCATGAGTGGTTAAGATATCTATATGCCCCTTTTGCACTAATGGAACATAGCCAAAGAACTGCGTAGAAATCCAGGAAGACTCAGATTGTTCCCATATAAGCATGCACATTTCAATGCTTTTCCAGAGGCTAAAATAAACAAATGAATGAATAAAAAAATTGGTCATCCAAACTAAAAGTAATACAAGAGAAATCCAATAATTTCTCTTCTCAGACTTACACTTTTCTACTTAGATTATCATGCAACACAGCTGATGCCTGCAGAAATAACAAGGAAGAAATTCCTATTTATATTCCCACTCTAAACTGAAAATCAAGCCAAAAATATCACTTCAGAATTCAGTTGATGTCCAACATTTGTGTACATATCGCATTAGAATTTGTGAATATTTTACCCCACATTTGAATAATTTAAAGTATGCATTTTGAAGCCTCGGTTCTACCCATATATAACCAGTCATTGTTTGATACATTGCAGAGTCAAGTCTCATACAACTAAACCTGTTCATAATATCTACTCTCTTCCTTAATGAAACAGTACAGACAAGGTATATGTCTTGAACTTGAATTAACAAATACAAGTTCAGAAAGTAGCAGCAACCTCTGAGCTTCATTTACAAATTAGAAATGTGACTTGAAAACATTCCCATTATTGCTGCTATCCAGCTTTAAGAGAGCTCTTATTAATATGGCTTTGAAACAGAAATGGGGCATGCTTTAAAGAGACTGGTCCAAAATGCCTTACTGTTCTAAATTAAAATTTTATTTTGAAGATTGTGCTATGATCTTTCTTGATACATATATCAAAATATTTCCAAGATGTAGAACCTATTCACTGGGGAGGAAATAAGGGCAAATCAAGATAGACCCACAGCTGAAAGTCTGTTTTGGAGAGAATAAAAAAAAAAAAAAAAAAAACCTTCAGACTTGGATCAAGTGGCAAATACGGTGGTGAAAGCGCATGGGATTTTTAATCAAGCTTTCTCTGGCTTCTTTCTGCTTAATCTAAGTGTATCTGCTCCTCTCTTAAGGTGTTGTTTCTAAGAAGGCTTGATGGGAACAAAATTAATCTAATTATTATTATTATTTTCTAACATTCACTGAGCACACTGAATTATCTACATACTTTCCACAGATTATCCATTAGGACAGCATGTCCATTAGGAGAGCATAAAAGTGTATTTGTGGGTAATGCTGAAAGGATTGCTCTATCGTTGTTTACACATAAACTCTCCTTGCTTCAGACTGTAATTTTTCACACATTATAAATTGAAATAAAAGAAAAGAAAGGAAGGAGACAGGGGGAAAGCCAACAGAACATCAAAAATTCCTACCTTGATTTAGCAAGGGAGGAATTGTTCCATTTAGTTTTTCTTCTTTGAACTGAAGTTTCCACTGGAAACTTTTTTGATTATCAGGCATAAAATTAATTGCAGCTCCATAGTCATGATAATTGCATGACACAAAACTTTCCTGCCACAGAGCTTATTTCCTGTCACAGTTTTTTTGTTATTATTATTTTTATTTGGTTTTGCACAGACAGAAACTCTCAAGCCCTATATCAGAAGGGCCTTATAGTGTGGAAACCCAGCAGTCAGTCTTTCTATCTTTTCTCCTTCCAAGTGAAATTTTTGCTGTCATCTCTTCCAGAGAAAAACCTCTATTACCATACAAAAACCTTCTGAGTTTCAGGTAACAATTGTGGCTCCAGTGGCACTATCTGTTTCAGGAGACAGGCAGCTGTCTTCCTCATCCTGCTTTCTTCAGAAGAGAAATACAGGAGCTGGACTACCACTCCAACAACTTTCCTTTCTGCACAATCGGCATGAAGTCTAGATGAAGTCAGAGTCACTTCATTCAGTTAAGAACAAAACTGGCAAAAGAAGCAAACTACATAACAGCAGAAAAAATCTACAGTTTCATGGGAATAAACCTCTCAACCCTTTGCTGCAGATAGAGCCTACTAGGGAGCAGCCTCACTAATTGCTTATCTGCTATTTCCTGAGCTCTAATCATTACAAACACCCTTGCCTGACCAGCTATCCTAAAAAGAGGCCCTCACAGGTAAAAAAAACAACCCATGTAATTTGTGTCAAACAACTTATTTATACTAGAAACAAGCAATCAAACAAACACATCAGCTTTCTTCCACTTTAGTCCAGTCCCTCATAGTCACAAAATGGGCAGAGCTAATTAAATAGTTCAGGTTAGCCTCAGCTTTCTTTATCCTTAAGTGATATATACCTCTCTGTTACATGCAGATAGACTTTAACTGGAACCAATAATGCAATTGACAACATAATGTACAATACGAAAGAATTCTGTTGCATAAAATGCCTTTCAACCTCAGATTCTGTGATTAATATCAAACATATTTTAAGTAAAGAATTTGTTTTAAAGTATTTTTTGACCTTTAGAAAGACAGAGAGCTGATTTATCTTGTAGTGATCTTAGGTGCTGATTAATAAGAAATTTATGTTAGAGTTTATAACTGTGATATGTCTTTAACAGGCTGACAGATATGTTAACAAACAGTAAAGGGAGAATGCTTTAGGAGGAGAGAAAGGGGGAAAAAATCCATATATCAGTCTGTAGGCCACAATCACAGCTCAGATTTAGGAGGTAAACAGCAGGAGAGAATTCACAAAGGTGTTCTTTATTGACTATTAGCTAAGGGAGATGTTGAGTGGTCCTTGAATCTTCTTTTATTTCATCAGAGCAAAAAAGAAGAACTTTGGTAGAGTCATAACATATTTCTTTAGATGCCCCAGGTCACAGATTTAACACAAAGGAGCAATTTATGATTCTGTATGTTTCAGTAAGCCAAGGATAGACATAGGGCTTAAAGGAGGTATCAGGCAGTTGTTTGCTTAGTTATGTTTTACTAAGGGAAAAGGCTGTCTGTGGTGGGAAGGATTTCTATTCCTAGGTCATTAAAGTTATAAACTGTTCAAGGTTTTTCCTCTAAAATACTGCATTAGGTTTGAATTCTACATTAGCTGAGTTCAGTTGAATTGCTTTTGTTTCATATGGTGTAAGCTCAATCAGTAAGAATTCAGATGTAGTTTTTGAGGTTTTCGGTATATTTTCTCAAAGCTATAACTAGAAAAAGAATGGGAACATCTCCAGTGTTCAAGGACAGCTRTTCTTCTGAGTTCAAAATTTACTGGAAAACCACATAAAATATTATCATAAATACCTTTTTCAGCTAGATGCATCTTTCAGAATTGATTGCTTCAACAGTCAATATTAGCATGTTTCTGTTGTGTGTTTGGCCAGATGCTGCTATAATGGACATTGTACTGGAACAACAATGAAAGGTCAAAAATTGGATTAGATAACAGTCTAGAAAAAAAAAGCTCAAGTGCAGTCCCTTCCCATTGACACTACAAGAGTTATTTTAATTGTTTTAAATGGAAACAGTATTAATTTCAAGAGAAGTCATAAAAAACAACATTGTACAGGAATTTCTCCCTATGAATGACAAGGATCAAGCCAAATTCTAACATATAAATACGTTTCCCATTTTCATCTAGGTACTTAGCTCTAGTCAAGGAACACATTTTGAACCATAACAGCTGAAAGCTCAAGAACTACCAGTGAAAGAGTTAACAGAAAACAGCATTTATTATTTTAGAACATCTGCAAACCCCATGAGCCATGCTTAGAGCTATTGCACAGTCCAACATCCTCTAGGGGCTGGTAAGATCCATATTGCCTTTGGAGAAATGATGGCAGTTAATAACTGCTCAGTTCCTATTGCAGAGAATCTGGCCTTCAGATGATTGATGAGACCATTAGAGTTTCTGTACCTGTTTTTTTTTCCACCTATTTTATTTTCAAGATATGATAGCACATAAACACATGAAAATTTATCCAGAATTAATACTAATTCTAACAACAGGCAACAGACTTTCATTCATTAGATACATGAATGTAGAAAAAGGACAATGGTCATTGTATATCTCAGGCATCCCTAGATTTATCCCATTTCAGAAACAGCTTTGTGGATCTCTGCTGTAAGGGCTTCAATAACATGGCTATAGTAACCATGTCATGCCATGCCTCACCATACAGCAACAGCTTTTCTGAGATAGCTCAAAGATAGAAAAATGCTGTCATGGATAAGCTCCTACTTTGTAAGACAGCAAATATCTTCAGACTTTCTTGGTTATAAATATCAGAAAAATATCAGATCTGTCCTTAAAGCATGCTTTTTTAAAAAAATGTGCCCTGCTTTAAATGAACTTCCCTGCCCAGCATTTGATTTTATGTAAAGTATAATTTTAAAGCCATGCATGGCTTCAAAGCAGCAGATTTTTTCTTTTTCCCCCAAGAAATGTCACGGAAAACTATTTCTAAAGTTTGCATTGTTCTGTTATTTACAGCTCTAATATTGCATACAAGAAACAGAAGATCAGAGGTACACATATATTCATAACTCTGTCAGCACTCTCTGTCTTACTGACTTCGCTCTGCCCTTCAGTGGTCCTCCCTGCTACAACTGTTCTCTTAGCTCTGCCTTAGCTTTGCTGCTGAGGTAATGATGTTTGACATGTGGTGCTATTTACCTCCTAGAATGCAGATTTTGAGTACAAATAACAGTGAGCTGGAGCTGTTTCTATCTGATCTTCCAGTGGAGAAGTCTTCCAAAGAGAAAGCAAGATCAATCATTACTGCAATATTTACCAGCCCCATCCTGCTTCTGGAAGATCCCACCTTGTCTCTCCCAAGTGCCCACAGGGGTTTAACAGTGGTCTGAGATTGAATAAGCTGCTGGGAGAGGAAGGCAGGCTGGGAGTGATGCTCCCTCCATTGAAATACTGCAGACTGTTGGGAGATTTACAACATTGATAGTGACTTCTGTAGGTCTTCTTGGGTCCTCAAAGTACTTAAGGGCTTGGGGCACATTCCCAACTAGCAGTATGATATCAGAAAGAGCAGAAATTCTTCTGGAGAACTTTCTTTAGCTTCTTGCATTGATGGTGAGGGGGCCAGTCTATTATTTGAATACGTACTCATAGTTTGGACTTTTGGAATGTTTGCTCTTAAAATTCGTTAGTCAGAGAGTTTCTAAATACTTTCTACTGCAGGAGCATATTGAATAGATGCATCTGCACACCCACAAACACATACATTCCAAATACATTCAGTGATCTGCAGAAAGGAACACTGCACTAATTATATTGGAACATAATTTACCTTACCTTCAAAGAGGTAATTTTATGAAAAATCAAAATTTAATATGGGATGAGATAAAGTAAAGCAAAAAAAAAAAAAAGATAAGTAAAAAGT
This sequence comes from Apteryx rowi, assembly GCF_003343035.1. Lineage (NCBI taxonomy): Eukaryota > Metazoa > Chordata > Aves > Apterygiformes > Apterygidae > Apteryx > Apteryx rowi. The sequence continues at coordinate 1,480,258 of NW_020448386.1, read as the reverse complement.
TTGAGCAAAATAGAGGAAGAAAAAAACACACAGAGAGAGAAGCAGTGTGGTTAGACTCTTTATAGACTTTCCTCAATAATTAGTTCTTAGGTTATTTGGGTATACTGCAGTTTCAGAAATAAGTTTACATGTCTATGAAAAATTCTCCTGAGTGCTACTAATGCTCCTCCAGGAGAGGTAGAAAGCCAGATCAGTACTTTTTGAGTACTGTGGGAGATGGCAGAGAAGTTTTGAGTTTTCCTGTGCCGTACTGGCTGTGCTAATGCTGATGAGAAGTAATAGCTGGAAGTGCCACAAAATTTAGGATTTTTCATCTGCTCCTTGAAACAAATCCCAATGTTTGCTGTTATTCTTCACATGAGAACCACTATTTTGTTGCCAGCCAAGACTGAGATGTAACCCACCATGTGGAGGGACAAAACTGTTTCAAAACTCATTTCCTTTAAGTGCCAAGCAATGTCAGATAACCATGCAATCTGAATAGAGTGAAAAGCTGTGGTGAAATAGGGATGGCTGTGGGAAAACAGTCCAAACAATCAGGCTGTCTGCTGGACTAGAACCACTGCTCCAGAGAAAATATTTCTTTGATTTTCTGAATAACAGCAAATTTCATATCTCTGTTGACTATCTTGCTTCATAAACTGGATATCTAGTGCCAGTTTACCAAATAATATGAACTTTCAAAAGCTGCAAATAGGTGTGGAGAAAATACTAAAATTAATATTGCTGTTTGAAAACAAAGGTTTTATTATCACTTCTAAATAGCAATTCATATATTATTGCAATAAGCTTTTGTGTGTTATTGCAATAAGTTTTAAATCTGCTTTCTTTTTGCTAACAGGAAACTACAGTAAAGACTTTCCTTAAGTTGGTAGCAATGTTACCTCTGTTTTCATCCAAGAAATTCAGCAGATGAATTTCACAAATAAGCACAGCCCCTACCTAGTAAAACTTGATACTGAGGCATTTTTGAGCTAATTTTTTAAATACCTAAGAATTTCCTGAGACAGATGGAGTTATATTCTATCCTTTCAGCTATATTTTCCAGTATGTCATACTATGCTTCCCTCTGAGTTTTGATGTATGTTAGAGCTTCATTAGAGTGGATATATATTATCCTACTTAGAAGGATTATTAGTGTAATTAGCATTGCTGGTGCACTGCTTTTGCTATCGCTAAGCAATGGTGTTTGAGTGGAAGTCTGGGAATTTGTTTCTCATTGTGATGTATCCTGACACTAGATGAACTTGCACAAAGTTCTTAATCCTCACTACAGGGAAAATTTCTCCTTTTGATTGTTACTTAATATTGCTGAAAGTTGACATTTTGTTCCTAGACGGTTAGAGAGGAAGCCAATAGGATGAAATTCTTGCAGTATAAAAATCTTTCCCACAGACTGCCACTCGCTTCATTAAATTACCACTAAAGTTAGTTTAGTGCCAGCTCCTCACTCAGGACTTCCACAGTCAGGATTGCAGACCAAAGTATTGGCCTTGACTGGTGATCTGGGAAATAATATTACTTTAATAGAACAGTACAGTAAGGAATAAAAGTAAGTCCAGATGTTGGCCACTAACCCAGTAGGTTGTTTTGTCCTATATTATAAACAAGAGCATTTGTTAAACAAAACACAGTTAGTCTAGAGAGATAAAGAAGATGAGTCTTCATCCACGAAACTAGCTTAGAACTGAAAAAGTAATTCATTATTTGTTATACCGTACTCAGAACCACAGACACATCTATTAATATTTCCCTTCATTTGGGCCAGTCTGTATTTATAAACTGCTTGATAATTATTTTAATGATTGCTGAAAATACCCCCCAAATTATACTTTTATAACCCATTTCAATAAAACATTTAATCTGAAGAGTGTTGTAAGGAATTTTAAAATATTCTGTTCAGACTGATCCTGAGCAAAAAAAAAAAAAAAAAAAAAAAAGTATTTCAGCCTAGTGCATGAGGGACATAAGATACAGCATGAAGTAATGTGAATGAGGAATTCATGATTAAATCACAGCCAATAAAGAATCTATAATCATAGAATAATTTATGTTCAAAGGGATTTCTGGCAGTCATCTGGTCCATCCCTTTGCTCAAAGCAAGGACAATTTAGACTGGGTTGCTCAGAATCTTGTCCAGTTGCCTTATGAATATCTGCAAGGATAGAGATATATTTTTTTGTTTTTTTCAAGGATGGTAATATAATTCTTTTTATTTAAATAAAAGAGTTTGCCTGCAATCCTTCATTACCCTGCAATTTGCTTTTGTGAAATGTCCAAGAAGACTTTGTCAGTTGTGTGAAATTTAGAAACAAATAGCAGAGATTACTTTGCTCTTTACTTGCTTTTGAAATTTACAGTAAATACACTATATTTTCAGTCTCAAATTACATATCAATCTCAAAGATTAAATACTTTTACTATTTCATTAAAAAATAAGCAATGGCTGATGTGTTGAATTGGAATGATTAGCTGGTTTGTGTAGGAATTCTGTATATTTTTCTTCAGAAAGTTTGAAAAGGATTTTTCCAAGATCATTACCTGTTTTAATTACATGTGGTTATCTTAATTGTGTACTTACACATAATTCTGTACAGGACATTTGACTAAATAGTACACTGACAAAAACTGGAGGAAGTCACTAGAAAAGTGTCATGAAAAGGGTGATAAGGTCGAAGGCAGACTTATAATAGATGACAATCCAAAAGAATATCCTTCCTTCCTCAGACACAGTGAGGCTGTTGCATAAAATACCCTATGTGCCCTTTTACCCTGGTCTCTTTTAAATCACCATTTGCAAACTCCTCACTATCAGGAACTTGACTCACGTTTTCAACATTGATATGATTTTGTTTCTGTGGGTTATGCAACTGAAGTTTCTGAACTACTTGGCCAGAATCCTTAAATTTTTTATCTGGCTATAATACCCCACGAATATTTCTGATAAAAACTTGAACTACCCATCTTTTTCTGAAATTCTTGAAATGTGTTTATATATTTGTAATTTTTAAGTAAGTGGTGTTGGTGAAAGGTGACAAATGGAAACAAGGGACTGCTGTCTTCCTAACACAACCTTGTTTGGCAGAAAAATTTACAGTAAGCTCATTTATGCTAGATGACAGCCATACCATGAACTTGACTTGAAATGATGACTTTTCTCCAGGGAAGTTACTATGTCACTCACCCTGGCTAGCCCACCTTTTGCTTAAGAATTGTAAAAACACAGGAAATATTATATCTGAGTAGAGCTGTGAGCTATTTCCAGAAGGCTGCTTCCAACAGTAAGTGCAAAGTCCTCAAAGAAATAGTCAGCAGTTGGTCCATAAGGGAAACTTCACCTTAAACTGGCAGAATTTGTGTTTTTTATCACTTCTGCATGTTTTGCCTATTATAGTTGAACTATGGGGATTCTTATTTTTAATTTTAACTCTCAAACATTTCTATTTATCTACCTGAACTGTTCTCAGTGATATCTTGTAGCTGTGAGCTACCCAGTTTAATACATTCATGTAACCATACTTACTTTTTCATCCAGTTCTCTCAAAACAGAACAGACATCTATGTTTCTTTAGCCATGAAAGCATCTTGATGGTCCTGAATAGTTTTAGAATAATTTCTTCCCTTTCCAACATACTTTAACTGTTCAGAGAGGTAACACAACAACATGTCTACCAGTTTCAGTGAGGATTTTTATACGATAAATATAAAATTTAGTTTTACCTAACATGTTTACTCAGAAAAAATGAAATAAGCTCACAAAGAAGTTATCTCTATATAAAACATTCTTAGTTTTTACTACATAAGATATCACGTAAGTCTTAATAATTTCAGTAGAATTCAGCTATGATAATTTGCAGGCACCTTGATTATTTCATTCAGATAACTGAGTAGTTAATTATGTAAGAGTTTGAATCCATTGACCTTTCTTGTAAAGTCATTTATTATAATAAAACATATTTTTTTAATGAAATAATGGTTTGATACTTCATTTTGCATCAAAAAATAATGGACGAAATTTTGCAATGCTTTTACTTCAAGCTTTGAAGGCAGGATTCAAAACTGCTTTATACCTGAATGTGTGTGTTAAAAATAGCTGTAACAGATTATCCTTTAATCAGTATGTTTTAGAACCATTCTCTTATTAGTTCATCTGGTGTTTGCAATAGTAGCCTGTAATCAAAATGTTAATCTACACATATTCTTCATTATCTAGCTGTGTTTAAAATGACAAAAAGTTATTTCTTCATCTGATTTTTAGATGTTCCTTGAATTTTTGGTATTAGTAAGAAAGAAATAAAAGACTTTCAAATGTCTGTTGTAAAATTAAGGAGTCCCATCACCCCGTTTGTATTCTCTTCTCATAAATCCTACCAAACAGATGTATATACTCATTGTCAGCTGTATTTGTCACTGTACAAGCTGTCTCTTGCCAGTTTTTCAGCATGTTGTTAGACATGATTTATTGTGTGCTGTCAGTCCTGTAGTTTTGTTACAAAGAAACAAATCTGACTACCATTCCTGAATGAAGAAGTCATCTGAATAGTAGTCAGAAGAGTATAGAACTTATCTGATTGTCTGTAACTTGATGTTTACTTAGTCTCTCAGTTTTCCATCGTTGGGCATTTTGGATGGAAAAAAAAAGAGCATATTACTATACTTCATTCTCATGGGAAAAATAATCACACATTTCTATAAATGCTCCCATATTCTATATATTTTTATACAAAAGTCAGCATTTTTTTGTGTTTTTTTTAATGTCCTTTATTACACTGAAAGTTAATCTCCTTGGGCTATCAGAGTGCTGAGTTACTGTCCAATTATCTAATCATAAAACTGTTCACAAGAGATAATACATGGACAGTGCATAAATCTTGAGATCATATTCACTGTCACTTCATAAATCCAGATCAGGCAGAATTAATCATCATAATCTAGTTGCCCATTAACACATCTGCAGTGGAAAACTGTTCCTTTCACACACGCACATTTACACATCTCCAGCAAACTGAAATAACTCAGTTATACAGATAGTGATTAATAGAGGAGCAATGCCTTACAACAAGAAGGAAATGTGGTAAACACATTAAAAAATCCATTTCCTGAAAAATCTTCAGTCCTTATCTCAGGAATCCATCAGCTATGCTAAAGATACGTGATTCTGTACAAGGTCCATTTTCTCTTCAATATTGTTCATTTGTTAATATTTAACAAAGCAAATTCATTCCAAATAGCTCCAGATATTTTTATAACATTATTGTGTATAATAGCTATTCACCACAGTAGAAATTAACTTATAAAAGAGAATCAATAGGCATTAACATTTATAATTTGTTAACACTGGCCTTTCAAAATGTACATTGTACTATTTCCGTGTGTGTGACAGACTCTACTGCTGTTGTCAGAAACATATGGGTCTCAAGATGAAAGCAGCAATAAGCAATACAAATGTCACTCTGACGTCTCCAAGTGTTCATGATTATTTTGCAGAGAAGTTTCTGGCCTTAAAATTTGCCAAAGTTTTTTTACCAAATTACTTAAACTTTCATGGCTGTAATTTTTTCCCTTTCTTCTTCAAATACRTTCACAAATCCTTTCAAACCCGAATATTCCCATTTTCTTACTTCTGAACTCTGCTAATTCTCACTCTACTAATCTTTTCATAGCAAGCAAAAAGAAAATGGCAATATGACACACATTGTCACTTATTCTTACTGCCTTCCTTTATTCATTCACATCACAAACCCTAACTGCTTGCACAAATAGCTCTCTTCACATTTGAGTTTTGCTAATGTACTCGCTGGAAAAAAAAAAAGACATTTGAGATGAAGAGTCACCCAAACATTCTCATATTTCAGATGGAACTGGTGCTGCTGGTCCATGGAGAAGTTGTCCCACAGTTCTCCACATACAAGAATCTGCCTTCAGCTGCTCAGAACTCTAATAATCATTAATCATTCAGAATAAAACATTGCTGAGTGAATTCAGAGACTGCGATAGCTGATTTGACTAGCCCATGGTAAAAGTAATAGTAACAACAATAAAATAATTAAAAATATTTACTTTGGAGAACCTGTATTTGGTCTTTGCTTCAGAAAAGTAACTTTTGCTGTTCCCATGAAAAATGCCAACAAAATTTGGCCTTCTATCCTCTGAAAAATCCTGGTTTGCAGATGTTTGGTAGAGATGCAATAGCGTTTGGAGACTGCATTTGTCAGAGCTTCACCTCCTCAGCCCAAACTGTGGGACATAACAGGCCGCCTTTCCCCTGCCAAGGTTGCACTGGTGCAAAGAATAAGCCTGGATCCCCAGAAGCCTGAAATATTGTCACACTGAGCATGTCAGAATGTGAATTTCTACACATATTTTTTCCTTTAGATCATCTCTAAGGACAATGGTTGATGAAGGCAGGATTTGTGTGAAACAATCAGCTCAATAAGACCATGCTGCACTGGCATGTGCCAGAACTAGACAAAAAGAAGCTAAACTAAATCTGAAACTAAATCTGTTTTTTTGTTTTGTTTTTGTTTTTRTTGTTGTTATTTTTGTTTTTGTTTTTTAAAGGTGAAGAGCAGTTTCTCTCTTAAAACAAGTCCTTCTCTTGGGTTTCAGCATCATTCTTCATACTGCTGAGATATTTCCATTCCTGTTTGGGAAGTACAGCCTGACACACTTACCTCGAGCTAGGAGTCTCATCTCTTCAAATGCAGGCAGAAGAGATAGTGGACATACCTTGTTCTTCTTTATATACAAAGGCTCAGTGTAGACAACATTAACCCTGTTGCTACAAGATCTGGGTGTGATTCTGTCTGGTTTCTAAAAGGATCTGAACACACAGCTGTCACACCCTATAAGGGGACCACTCAAGTCTTTTATGTTGAAACTGTTTCAGATTCATCAAAAAATAATGAAAAAAAAAATGTTTGGGCTATGGATAAAAAGGCATCTCCTCTATAGATTACTCATTAGGCCCAAAAGCTCGATGCCCCTGTGTACTCCAATGAACATTTAATTATTTCATTATTAAATACTGTAATATAGTCTTGTGCGCTAACTTACTGGTTCTCATTGGGAAATCCTAAACACCCTAAAGTCAGTGGATTTTTCACCATTGAATTGAAAGGAGTCAGGTTTCCACAGAAAGTGGTAAACTGCAAAAGTGGGATCCAAACAAAGAAGTTAGGCTGCTTGTCTCAGCAAATCCATTCTTGCCTACTTGTCACTAAAATACATTCTCTTCATGCAGTTAAAATTACATCAGCTGGTGTTGTGGAATTATTTTCTTCAGATGAATCCAAGAAAGCTTCATGCATATCATCCCAAGAAAAACAAGCTGGTGCAAATGAATTTTCAAAGGGACAGATTAGGTGAACAAATAGTTATGAAGTCCCAGCTAAAGCAGTAATAAATAACAGAGTATTATCGCTTAGCCTAGGTGCCTTCTTCCAAGAATTTCTGGTCTCTGCTGAAAAGCAAACAAAACTTTTGTCCCTTTTAGTTTGTTTTTGAATATTTTGGATTCTGAATGCTGTATAACTTTCTTGCATACAAAACAACATCATCTGATATATTTAAAAAGTCCTGTCAGATCTGATAGTGTTGTTATTTTAAAAGCTTCCAGAGATGTTTTTTGAAGTTTTATGAAGCTAACTTAAAAGACTCTGCCAGCAACAAGCTAATGAGCTTCATTCATGTAATCCTAGGAAATGAAAAGAGCTGAAGTATATTTTCATGAGTGTCAAGTACAGTATCCAACTGCACATATGCAATCACAATGGCTTTGGCAAAATTAAAGAAAAAATAYGCATGACCAAGGTAGTGGCAAGTGTGTGGCAGATTCAAGGGAAAATGGCTTTTGGGTGTGCTGGGAAAAAGAAGCTTACAAACAGATGATTGAGACTGTGGCTTGGCAGCATATACAGCTTGCTGCACTGACAAGAGGTTTTCTGATGTGTGTCTACTCTATTTTGTAAATTGTTTCAGAGGAGGAAGAGAGAAAAGCTGAAGCTGCATTTTGCTGGGTATATTAGTGAGTTTCCAAAGACAGGAAAATATGGGACATGATAGTTAAGATTTTACTGAATTTTCCTTTGTAACTCATGCCACCCTGATACCTTCCTGACCCATTGGAGACACAGGGACAGATCCTCAGCAAGTTTAAACACAAATCATCCCCCTCATGTCAGTAAAATTATACTGACCTAAACCTGCTGAAAATCTGATCTACGATGCACATCACCACGTATGGTGTTGTCTTAGGAAGTGAGCTCCAGTAAATCTGGTGTTTCTAATCTCTGTTTATTTTTCCTCCATATCCAATCCTGTTTTCTGACAGCTTATTTCAGTACCAAGTCAAYAGTGTTCCTGTTCCAACAGACCTCACTTTAAAACAATAGCTCCCTGAATGTGAGGTCTGTGGTTCATTCTTCTTGTAAAATTCAGAATTCTTTTCCACTGCAAAACTGCGGTTCATTTCTAGAACGGTACTGGTAGGACACAGACTCACTTAGGATGAGGATGAGAATGGTGCCTAAGGAATTTTCTCCTGCTATCTTTTCATGTTTAAATAAAGCTAGTTTTCCCAGGGGGCAAAAATAATATTACCTCTTGCACAAAATGACAGTGAGACCTAAGAGGAAATAGGAACTGTTTCCAGATATATCCCAATGTTTTTCACATACATCTATTGATAATATAGTTCACCTTTACCACAGATACCTGCAATCATGACTAAAGATAGACAGTGAGACATTCTATTTTGTGAGCTCCAAACATTGTCATATAAACAACAACATACGAGGAGACAATACTTCTAGTCACAGCTTCAAATTCTTAGGCTTTGTTACTAATTTAAGGGACAGTCCTGAACACAAGGTGAGATTTTGTGCTACGTAAGGTTTTCTTTCTCCTAAGATGTTGCAGAAAAAAAAAAAGTTTATAAGACAACATTAAGTCATTTACAGGCTGAAAAATCTAAAAGAAAGGACAAATTTGATCCATACCAAACTGAACCCACACAGTGACAACAAAAATCTCTTAAGTTTGTTGCTGACAAGAAAAGCTCCTTTTTTGGTAACATAGGAAAAAGAGAAGCCTTGAAACAAAGGAGGGAGGCATGTGTTTACAAAGGTTGGAAGATAGCTAAAAAAATGTATCATTTCCCTGAGACAGTCGTACAGTTGGATAAGAAATGATGAGCAAAGATCACTGTGAGCAAGCACACAGCTTTACCTGCTACGGAATGCCTCTCCTAGTAACCCCTGGCAGCTGGCCCCACAGAAAGGGACACTGTGAGACGCTTCTAATGACGTCTGGTTTTAGGCCATGTCCCTAGTACCCCCAATGAGTGTGGAAGATGATATGAAAACAATAATAATACCCACTCATAAGCCTGTGGAATCAGTCTTTGCTCCATGTTATCTTGCCGAATTGTACCAGTGAAGATAGGGGTGTTAGCTACTGGCATTTTGTTTGAAAAAACAGAGAAAATAAGAATACCTGCACTAATGTTTGGGTTACTGGGGAATTGCAAAATACATGGGCAAAAAGAAAACAGAGATGCCACCGTAATTTGGGAACTTGGGAGTCGTTACCATTTCATTAGAATATTTCTGTATGAATCTATGATGGAAAATAGTTGTCTTTCAGAAGGATTAGTCCAGAGTCCTCTGAGGACATTGGCCCACCTTGTGGAAGAGGGGATGATACTTTTTAAAAATGTTAGTGTGAGATTGCCATTTTGTTTGCTTTTCAGGAGAATTTTGCAATTCACATCAAACCTCTTTCTGTGGTTAATAGATTCCTATCAGTACCAAAGCTAGTTATGTTAAAGCTTTCCCTCGTAAGTGTATATGATGCTACGATCACAACAGTATGTGACTTGAGCAGGTAAGTTATTATTATTATTTTTTTGCCGTTACAGCATCAATCTTTACAGTGCCATGTGCAAGACTGTCATTTTCCAGGATATAAGTTTTTCTGGTCTGAAGAACAAAACACACACACATATATATACATGAAAGTCATGATAACCTTCATGGGAAAAACAGGAAGATATATAGGCCTCCAGGAAAAATGACCAGTGGGGCAAAAGAATCCTCCAATTAATTAAAGAAAGACAGACAAAGAAATCCTAGAGAATCAGCTTGTGTAAGTTGAAACAAAGTCCTGTGAAGTTTGGTCTGCTTCCTCTCACCTTCTTTGGAGGCTAGATATCTTTCAATTTTGATTTAATTGTTCATAACATAACAGCACGATAAAAGTTTTTTTATGGAAATTTCTAACAGCAACACAATCAATCATATTTCCAACTCATGCACCGTCTTGAGCCCCTGAGCCTCAAAGACTTTTTTTCTATGGAGCTTGCTTGTTAAATTAGGACTGATCAAAGCCTAAAACATTTATCATGCTTATTAGTGAATAAACCTAGCAGCAGGTATCCCAAGTGAGGAAGCAAATCCTCATTTCCTGCAAGAATGAATTGGAAATTATCCAAAGTGCTTGCAAACATTTTTCAGGAGTGACGAATTGTCAAAAAGAAAGCAGCTGCTAGATGTGGCAGCTCTATAGTTAGAGGTATGAAAAAAAGAAGCATCTTGCAAAGGTGTCTTCAGACTACYCCATGGGGTTATTCTACAGTTTGATTTACTGTAATTGCCTCTGAAATCCTGTATCAGCTGACCTTAGAACCAAGTTACAATTTAACTGTAAAAACTGTTGTGGTTGTTAATGTTCAGATAAATGGGAAATTCTTCACACTTGCTCCTCTACGGCCCCAATCTTTTTTCATTTGCAAGAATGCATGCGGACAAGTTGGAGAGGGTTTTCTAAGGCATCAGCTACATGAATCTGCTCCAGCTGATCGCAGGAGCAGTTATATACCTATGTGCAAGTGCATCTAGCTTTTCTGATAYGGAGAAAGGAGGAGGGAAATAAGGACTGTGTTGTGCTCGAGTTCTACACAGATGACTAGGAGATAAGAGGAAACTTTAAGGCATCTTGTCCTTCCCCATCTGCTCCTTCTCTGCTCCCCTCCTCTTTGCCACTAGAGGCTCAGACCCCATTGCAGGTAGGCTCACCAGGCCACAGGCAGTCTCTTGGGGACTGGAGATCCTGATAATCTGTTGAGCTAAGACTCAACATTAAGTAGAGACTTGCCCTATCTAATGAAGGAAATCTCAGCAGCTCTTATTTTGTCCCACTCTACATTCAGCTGAAGACGTTACTCCATGTCTTTTTCACTGGTCCACCTAGCTCCTGCTTGCTTATTCTCACTTTACCTGGACAGGCTGTCTGCTCTTGCTTCGTAGTCCTCCCATACTGCATCTTATCTTGCTGTGTAAAGACTGTCTTTGATTCTATCACATCTGTTAGCAGTCCTCTAATACTTCCATATTTTCTCCCTCAGTTTTTATCCTTTAGACTTTAGTGTTGTGACTTAACAAACTGCATATCCATCTTGATGTGTCACCCAGGAGAGCAAAGAACCTGAGATAGATGCAACTTTTACCAGTAATGGTTTAGCAGTACTCTGCTGTTTTTTGCTGAAGGTGTGTTACCGCATTCCTACTTTTTCTGCTGTTATGTCTGCCACTCTTGTGGAGTATTCATCTAAAAGGTAGTCTGCCCAACTATCTTTTAAGAACAAGACAGACATGTGTATGCCTTTATGTGTTGCATAAGAGAGGGAAGTTGCAACTGCAAGGAAAGCGCTAGTTGTTCTGGATAGTTTCACAAAACTGTTCTTGGCAAAGAATTTTGGGGGCTTGCTATAATAAGCAAAAGAGGGCTATAAACTGTGAACTGGAATCTAAAGCTCAGTACACACTGCCTGGCACGGACAGAACAATAACTTTAAACCTCTGTTACGAGTGGATTACTTTATTGGATTGTTTGATTTTCTTTTCACCTGGACTTCTTCTTTGCAATATGAGCCCAGCAGTGCTCTGTGCACCAGATAACTCATGCAAGATGCTTCAGTCTCTCAATCCCCAGTGAGAATATGCTCTGGAGAAGTTTTCAGCTTAGAACTGACAGATCTGAAAGCTCACTATTACTGTCCATGTTGGGCAGTATCCCCAATGGCAAAAACTCCTGTGTCTGAACATACTTCTCTGCGCTAAATCAGGTTTATTGGTGAAAATATAGTTATTATTTTCTATGATAAGTATTAGAAACCCATGAACATTAGATTATAAGTAATCCTCCTTAGTACACAGTGAACCACCCACATCTGAATTTTATCATATTGGTGGTTGTTTTACTTTTCTCTTAATATTCAGTGCCTATTTTCATGTCCAAGTTTTGCATTGAATGTCCTTCTTCATAATTCTGAGCAATGGGAATGTCTAGGAATAGCACAGGTGTAAATGTTATGATATATTAGTTTAAGGGTACAATTTAAATAGCTAACTCCTCAAATGCCTTCCCACTGTCAAAAGTCCATGGGTTTAACTACAGACTTTCAGCCATTATAACAAGAAGAGTCCTAATTATACAGACAAACATGACAGCTGAAAAAAACACATAGAAATTTAAGTTAAAACACGTGGAAACTTCTCTTGTTTATATACAGCAGATTTTAACTATTCTTAACCATTCTATGTTCTCCAATTAAAGTAAACTGTGGCTGTAATTTGAAGACATTTCACTTTGTTTTCTATTTTATATGTCTCAGAGGGAAATCAAGAGTGGCCATGTGGAATAAAATCAACTTTCCTAATTCCCCCTCCTGCCATCAGGACTCAGCCCTGGCAAGAATCCTCTAAGAAACACAGATCATCTTATTTGAAATATGAGAGGTAACAGCTATTTACCTAATTGCCAGAATCACCAAACATCAGAAATCTCTAATGTTCCCACCTCACCTGGAATTTTCTATTTTGTCATTGCCTATGCTGGTACAAAACTGCAGAATATTAGACATTGGAGACTAACGATAAAATAATTCATATCTGGAAAACAATACAATGAATATAATTCCAGAAAACACTCTATTTTGTATTTATTGAAATTGACCTAAAATTCATGCCCACTATTTCTTAAAAAATCAGGGAACTTTAAGTACATTAAGTAGAAATTCTGCAATAACTTAAATGGTTATCCTTGAGAATGAATATGAAATTTGCAGATGACCAATGGCTAGGTAAGGTCAGAACAAGTTCTAATGAACCCTTCCTTTTATTGAGTGTTCTTTGAATAGGAACAAAGGCAGAATATATATACTTCTGTGCTGTAAGCCAAGTAATTCACCTACCATTTTAAAGCCTAGAAAACAAATATACCACATTTCTGACTGTTTTTTTATTCTTAGTTAAAATACATCTTGAAAGACTATTGCTGTTACGGTCTGCTAAACAGATAAATAAAGATGTGCAAATATGTATTTTGACGATTTAACAAAACAAAACCCCCAAACTTGACAGTAAGCTCTATTCACTTGTGAAATAATCTCTCAAGGGAAATGGTGGAAAGAAGCTCCATCTCTAGGGATATTTACAATTCTACTAGACAAAGCACTAGAAAGTATACTGTGGGGAACAATTTTGTACTGACAGCAGCCTGGACTAATAGATCTTTCCTATCTGTAACTTCCAAAGTATGTAAGGAGGATATGTTTCAGTTACTCAGCTTCAAATTTTCCTTTGGAGCTCCTGCAATCTACCATCTCCATTGATTACCACATATAATTTAATGATGAAAATATAGACCCTGAAAACAAGGAGGTATACAGTAACTCAAATAATAAATAATGTAGGCACTGCTAAAATATAACACTATTAAACATACTAAACTACCTTCATGCTTATCTAACATGAAGCACCGCAAGTGGACAATGAAAAGCAATGTGACATTATACAAGCTGTTCTTGGTTTGTGAATTACTGCTGCAGACATAAAAACAGAAGCACGAAAATGTCCTAAAAATGACCAGCCAGCTCCCCCCAAAAGATAAGCATTTTTGTCTGGCAGAAAATCATGAATATTCCTGCCTTTCCCCCAAAAAATTATAAAGTGTATCTTTCTGGGAAAAGTTCCCAGCTTTTTTCCAAGTTTTTGAGCAGTTATTCCTTCCTCCCAAAACAGCTTTTTAGCTATTTTTAAAATGGGGATATTTTTTACCTCTGCTTGCTTTCTGTACTTGATGAAATAGAAAGGATACAAAAGAGATCCCAGACTGACCACCAGCACACACCTAAATCCAGACACGTTTAAGAGAGTGTTTACAGTAGTCATTCCACATTTCTTTCATTCCACTGGCTTCTTTCTTAGCCCATCCTTAATTTCCCTGATGGACTAACAAGATGGGCCATGACATTGCTTTCCTCATCCAGTCTCTGAGGCCACACTGTATTGATCTTGCAGATGTGTCTTCAAATATTCCCCATCCGTTTATGACAGGGCAAAACAGGATACGCTGAATTTAAATTCCGCTGRACTGTGGTAATGAATCAGCTAAGGGCTGGGGTTTGCGTGTGCATTTTTGAAAAACAGTAAGCTTTCATATGGAGCAGGAAACCTTTATGTTTTTGTGAACCAAATTATATGAATAATGGTAGCACATGAGCTCTTGTTAGTCAGACTATAGCAATGGGATAGCCCATAGTGTGAGTATCTTTGGTTAAAGAGGCAAAATCTTACAGGCTAAATATCAGTTCCTTAAAATCAGATTGCATGACTCACACAGTCACTGCACTGTCAGTGAAATCTAAAGAAAAAATGGTTTTCACTTCCATTGTCAAGTGTTTGTCCCAAAGGCTGAGATAATATTATCATTCTTTTTTTGCAAGAGGATACCAGGCCAAGAATAAAGAAGTACTGCTGCTTTTCCTCGGGGTTGGTTTGGGTTCAGTTAACTGTGTTTTTTGATCCTGTCTGCTCCATAGCAGTAGCTAATAGCATAGAAAGAGCTTGTGCACAGCAGCTTATGAAAGGCAGCTGTTTCTCATATGGGATTATAATTCAGAACACTTTTGTGTTATTACAGATTTATTATGGTAGAGATGAGCAAACAAGCAGAAGCAACTGAGATGGTTGTGTAGGTAAGAGATATGCAAACAGGTATATAGGATGGAGTGTGATTTGCCTATATGTATCTGAACATTAACCACTCTTTATTCACAGGGGATAATTGGTAATAGGCAGGAGACTCACTTGATTGATAGCTTTGCTTTTTATTTAACTGTCAGTTCAGAAGAAGCACAAAACACAACATACTGAGTCATGACGTTTAACTGGAAGTCCTAAAAGGAGGTCGATGGAGAGCTATTTCAGCTGTGCAGATAGAAACAAGCTGGAGAGAAAGACATTAACGTTCTTACAGCAGATCTGATTGAAGGAGAGTCACCAGTTCAAGTGCCTGCACCCAATTTTTGGAGAAGGATGAGGGCACTGAGCTAAGGTTAGTACTGCAAGCTAGTCAGTGTGCTTGTAAAAGAGCAACAAAAACATCTCTCAGCCCTCACAGAAAACATCTTAAATCAAATTTTGATTCTGCTCATAAGAGACCAGATTCCTATTACAAATCCATTGAACAAGACCAAACAGCTTGATGTTTGAGCAATGAGGTCCTTGTATTCACACTGATGCCTGAGACAACCAAATGACTTCTGGAACAATATCCCAAGATCATTTTTATCATTAGCAATTTACATCTCCCGTCACTAGGTTTGATTCATCTCCTGCTGAAATCAATAGGAGCTTCCCTTTTGACACGAGGGGCTGGGCTCTGCATGCTGCCTTTCACTGTGGCTGTGTCAGAAGCCACTTACTCTGCTCTCTCTGCAGACTCAATACTTCAGTGATGCACATTAATGTAGTACCTAAAAATACATCAGAGATTTCTGTTACCAGGCACTACAATAAATGTACTTTTTAATATTGCTGTATTTTCTTTCCTCAGATTAATTGAAACTAGGTAAATCTATCTCCTTGCTTTGGAGTTTCCACTATTGCGATGAATTTATGCCATTTACCTTTTACATTCTTCCCATGAAACGCTTTCTTATGCAGTGGAGTGAATTAACCATGATTATAGTTGAATAGATTGCAATTCAGAGTTAGTAAACTTTAAAGATCAAAAATAAAGGTACCAGTGGAAAAAACCATAATCAATTTTAAAAGAGAATCTATACTTGAAATAGCTGAGACTCGGTTTGTGTAAAGTCTGTGCTAATGCTAAGGAACTCTTTTAAACACTATTAAGTAAAACAGAATTATAGCTGAAGAATGGCTTGAGGCAAAGAATTAATGAAAAAACTACCCTGTTGTGAAACCCAGCAAATTAGGAGCTATAAAATGGGTATTATATTTAGAAGTGTTAAAGCTGGTTTGAGTTTTTAAGTTTCAGGAGGGGAAGTGAGATGCACTCAAAAGAGATGCCTCTGTTACCAGTTAACTTAAAATAGTCAACACACTGCTAACCTTGAAAAATGTCCAAGGAAAAAACAAAAGAAATTACTATAGTGGGAAGGTAAGTAAAAGTTTTGACCTGAAAATAATTAAATGAATTTTATTCTGTTGGCTGATCTGGTTTGCAATGTCCTAGAACCTTTTGTTCCTTAGAAGGTTTCAGAAAAGGTAAAGGTAGTATTGCCTGGACAGATAATATTCTCTAATGAGAATGACTCAAACAAGTACTTTGAAAAGCAGACAAAACTGTTAGCTCTTATGGCTTAAATGGTTTCATTTATTTATTTATTTTGGTGCCATAATCTGTATGTTTTGTACTTTAATAAGGAAGAGGTGTCCATTTGATATTGTCACAGATCTTCTCTTTGTGGGCAGGAGAAGAGGAGAGGTGCCTGGTCCAGCTCCTGGGGGTTTGTGCTCAGGTAGAGCAGGGTCAATGGCTGGTGGCATGCAGCAACCCGCACACTAGCTGCCAGGAACAACTTAGTCAGAGAGGGCAAAAACAGGGCTGGGAGAAGGAAGGAGAATTGACTGTGCATATTGCAGCCATCAGTTGTAGAAAAAACAATGCATGCATACCATTCTGGAATAGAAAGATGAAGGCAAGATCTGTAGCCTCATGGATGTAGGCTGGCCACAGCAGTAATGCTGTATTAGAAAAAAAAATCTAAAATTTTCGGAGTCAGTAACCTTATAGCTTCTTAGGATATAGTGAACATAATTTAGACCCCCCCCCCCCAAAAAAAAATTACCAGTCCTGAAAAGGTAATTGGTGTATAATTCAAAAAACAACAATATTTATACACTTATAATATATATGGACACTGATGGATAGATATCGAGCCAATGTGAGCTGGCATACTTCCACTTAAGTCAATAGTGATCTGCTGACTTATGCCAATGAGAGTCTGTCCTACTGTCAAACAATCTATAAAACACATCAAGTTATGCATGTTTGAATGAACACAGCCAAATGTGCCTGCATGGAGGAGGATTAATTCAGTATAATCACATGCATTTTGGTGCACAATGAAAGTGAGAAACATTTAAATATGCTGAGACACATCGGTTGCATTTATACTGCCTACCTTAAGCACTTAACGTTTTGTTACATTCAAGTCATTATCAAAAAAGCTAAACCGAACAAGTTTTATCTTAAGTTCTTGGCAACTAGGACAGAGTAAGCTATATATATATATATATATATATTTTTTTTTTTTTAACATAGTTTAGTCTGAAGTAATACCCTAGCAAGTGCTACAACATTAAGGAATCTTTGGCAGGTTTACATCCTTTTTGAAAAAATGCTTACAGCTAGATATCATAGAGTTGTTGCTTTCATATGCAAATCTGAGCCGTTGTGCCTGGTTCCCATCAACAAATCAGAAAATAAATTGCAGACTTTTTTAAATTAAAATGTTTTAACAATAAAACCAGAAAAAAAGCAACCCTGAAGTCTCTTTGATGTAATAGAAGATAAAATACAGTGACAATTTTGCTAATGGATGTGAAAGGTGCCATTTTTTTTCCCTTTTCCAATAATTGAGTTTAATGTCAAATCACAGATCAGTGCATTATCAGTCAAGGCTAGAGGCAACATCACCCACTTGAATGTATTTTGAACTGAGGTGTAAATCTGAGATTGGGTTGAATGGTCATGTTTTTCAGATAGTCTCGGGCTGTAAATCAGACACTTCACTTAGAAACAGATTTATTTGAACAGTGTAACAAGCAGACATTGATAAATAAACTTTTCTTTGTCAGGAGGAATAATTGCTAGCAACCTGAGTTTTAACACGACGCAGGAGCTTGATCACTCAGCTAATTTATTTAATCAGGAAAGTTCCTGAGACAGAACTACTGAATTTTAAAGATATGAGCTTCAGAAAAGCTTATACAGGGATGCACAAACCTAAGGTATCTGAAGTGAAACGGGCAGCTGAACTGAAAGAGGTATTGGCCATAGGACAGAGCCATACGCATTTTATGTGTTAGCTTGATGTATCCAAAATGTTATTAAGGTCTCATCTTTAAATGCCATGTAAATGCCAGTGGGCAGGGTGTTAATAGGGCTGTAAATTTGAAAAAAGGGGAAGCAGCCTGACAAGAAATGATTGTCTTACAGCCCTCTACAAAGAGTATGTATGAGCCTGGGCTGGTGTTGTAAATGTTTAGTTATAGTCCCTTCCAGGAAAATATAAGACATAATGTTACTTCAAGGGATTTTACTGCCTGTGACAAATTAAAATTATATAACCTTCCCAGTCTACAGTTACTCAGCATTTTGATGCTTCTAATATTTTTCAAATGCTTCCAAATTTATGACAAGAATTTACAATAAGTCGGGATGCTTTTAGCACAAGAATAGGAAGAAGATCCTTTGTTCTCTGTGGGTTTATGAACACAGTTCGGTGTGCAAAGTGGGAGAGGGGAGCAACAGGTCGAAGGACAGTAGCTGTGCCATTGGTTCCAATCTGGGAGTATTTTCTGAGATAATCAGTCAAGGCAAGAAAAGAGAATAGTTGTAGTGAGACTGGCAGGAACAAACATATAAAACAAGCAGTTCTGTTCATGTTGGTGAGTGTCACTGCATCAGTTCTCATTGACTTTAATGGGAATGTATTTACCAGTGTCAGTGAAAGTTGCATATTGTAGCCTTCACTGTACATTACTGCTTAAATGTTTGAAACTGTGAAGTCTCTCACCAATTCTAATGAAAGAAGTATGTTTTCTTACATGGAGAGAGGTTCTTTTTTTTTTTCTTTTTTTTTGTAGTGATGTTGAGTAACTCTGAGATGATGATTAAAAATCGTTTACCATTTGATATGTCTCTCTGTAGAAGATTATGCACTCTTAAAATGTGATCCCTGTAAAACCCTAAATAGCCTAACCCATAAAGGTTTCTGTTCCAAGTGAGATCTCTGTTGCCTTTTGTCCATGCGCTCAGCGGTGAATGAAAGAGACAAAAGGGAAGACAGAAAGAACAATAAGATTTGCTCTTGTCCAGCGATGAACTGTGCACTGAATTTGTACGTAGTGTTCATCCCTGTTGTATCTGAATGTTTAACCGTCAGTTGATTTCACTCATAACGTCTGTGTTGCCCAAAGCCAGCGGTGACAGCTGCACACCACAGAGGATTCAGCCGAGGGCAGGAGCAGTGGCATTCAGTCACGCCACTGGCTTTTGCTGTATTAATACACAACTTTACCAGAGGACAGCAGTATTAATCTACTGGGCCAGTGCATGGCACTGGACGCCTCCTGCAATTCCTCAGCATATGGGCTATACTTCTGCCCTCCCCCCTATTCTTCAGCAAAGTGTTTTTTTGAACTGTTTCAAGATGGAGATGTTGAGATAGTAGTTAGCCTTCTAAGCTATTGTGGGTTTTCTTTGTGTGTGTGTTTGTGTGTTTGTTTGTTTGCTTGTTTGTTTTCTACTGGCTATCCTGTTGTCAATAGCTTGTACAAAGTGCTTTTACCAGACAAGTTCATAATGAGCCTAGAGCAGTATCTTGAGGGGAGAGAGGTGTCTCATAAATTCCAATCCCATGATGAAAAGTTGCATCAAAATTTGGGTGGGACGGGAATATAGTGTGAAATGATCAAAGCTGTTTGTGACGTCACGGCTCAACATGTTGGCAGGATTACAACAAATACATAATTCAAAATATTGTGTGTAGTGAAAACTCTTGTCACACAATCACCTGGAGAACTAGACATTAGAGAAATAAAAGTTAAGCAATTAAAAACCTGTTTGTTGCCTTAGGCATGTTTCAGTTCCTTGTTCATCAGGTCCACTGTTCAACAGCTCTATGTATTCCACTTAATGGTTCATTTGGCTGAATTTGGGACCAAAAAAGAAAGAAAAAAAATACCATGCAAAAGAGCAAATCGTTATGCTTTCTCAGGGCCTTTTTGCTGCAGGTCAGAAGCCAAGGTGACACCTATCAATGTGCTGCATTATTTAGTATACAGACAATACATATACAGACGGTACATATAGAGGCAGGGAAATCTTTTATATCTGTACTAATCTTGTTACATTTGTTTTACAATATATTTCTAAAACTCTGGAAGGTAAATGGAGAGAACAGCAACCCTTATCCTTAGCAGTTAGATGTTAGGTCAGAGTCTTTTCTCGCATGGGTTTTAGTAAGGATACTCTTAACTGTTAGTAAAGTGAGAGAGCAATAAATCTCTACATGCTTAACTCCTGTGCACGTTATATAAGAATTTCTCTATGGAATCAGACCCAACATGCGTGTAGCACAGTGTCTTGCCTGTGATAATGGCCAGACACCATGGTAGACACTGAAGGAACACTTAGGGTAGACTCTTAGGGAAGAAACAAGCTCACATCTAAGTAACCTTTTCCCTGATGTACCTGACTTTTAAGCAATCAGCAATTTGGAGACTTGCTTCTGGATCATCAAGTTTACAAGAACTTGATGGAATTTTTCTCCTTGAAGTTGTCCAGCCCCATTCATCTCTTATCACAAATATGGTTTACCTTCAACATTTTCAACAGTCCAGGAAAAAACAAAAAACAAAACAGGATATCAGTTTACACTCTACTTCTAGAGCTTACAATATTCCCCTTGTTTTGACTTGCTGAAGTCACTGCTCAGCAGAAGTCCACCACCAAATTGAAGTGAAAGTGATATCAAAGGTAGATTCCAAAGCTTTCTGATATCTGAGAAAGCTAGTATATTATTTTTACTAAGAAATACACACTGCATCTTTACTATGCCTCTGACCATCTCATTAGGGTCATGAAGGTCATCATACCAGAATGGGTTCTTAATTGCCTGGGATTTCCAGCCTGAATAGACACAGGATCTATTATAAATCTCAAGGCAAAATCTTATGAGACATCTGACTTTAGTTTTCAGGTCAAAGAGACTATGATCCTAAACTGAAATTTGAACAGAAAATTTCCATAATGATAAACTGATTTTTTTCCTTTTGATTACTCTGCTTTATTGTCTCTTTCATCCACCAAATGATGGCCACCACATTTACCCCATTGGTTTGAGAAAAAAATGATATTTATTGCTTATCTTGAAAATGCTAAGGTTAGTTGGTGGAACAGCTGATTCTGTAACTTGTTTGTTTGTTTGTTTGTTTGTTTTGTTTTGATGTTCAGTTCCCTGTACTATAATGAAAAATATTTATAATTTGGATGTTCAAAAACTATTGTGGGGTCATTCAGACATCTGTATAATAGTTCACATATCAGTGTAATAACCCGATAAAATAACACTGCTGTCCTAGTATAACAACATAGCATAATTCTGCARTATCGTTAACTCTGTTATAGAGTTCCTTTTATTTGAAAGATGATTTACAGATGCCTGAGGAGACAAGTTCTCTTTCTTAAGCCCTTGCAAACAGAAGATTAGAATCAGTATGAGAGAGGATTTTGCAGGGGGAATCCATGGGAAAAATTTTCAGCCTCAGCTGGAAATCATTCAATAGGATATGTTCTTAGGAACAGCAAGTCCATGCCTTAGAAAGGACAAACACCATTTCACTCCCAGCCAGTACCTATGGAGACAGCAGAATCAAACCCTGCCTTCCTTAATCGCACACCTCTTTCTTGTTTGATAGTAGTCTAAAACAATCGAGGCTGTATCAAGACTCCTGGTCATTCAGTCCTGTGTCTCTCATTCCTGTGCCTGATGGTGAGCTAGTACAGATCACTGGGTGAGAGAACTGACCTTATAAAAGCAGTATTTTTCTCTTGGTTTACTAAAGTGCATGGTCAGATTAAAATCTATATCATAAGAAAGAAGGGGGAGAAAATGCAACAGCCAGCATTTAAATTGCCTTAATCTGTCACAGACGCAGGGAAGACATGTTCCTGCAAGCCAGCAAGAATCGAGCTCTAGGAAGCCAGGCTTGAAGGGAGAAAGAAGAATACAGTGTAAAAGCACAGGGATTGAACACTTTTACTTGACATGTACTTTATCTGATTTCTGGGTTTTGTTAATTCATTTTTCCAACTCATTATTATCTTAGCTATCTTTAGTCTTCAAACTGCAATTTGAGCTGAATAAAAAGTCATTGAGAACTATTTTTGGTAACAATACATTTAATATCAATGACTTTTAAGTATGACCAAGGGTTCTGGGCTTGGGGTGCGGGAGAAAGGGAATCAATAGAGCATAAGAAAGGTGAAAAAGAATTGAGAAGAGCTTGGCAATGCAAATTTTAGAGAGATCTTCAAATGGAAAGGGAAAAGAGGAGGGAAGTAAAAAGGATGGGGGGGGGGGGGAGAAAAGAAAGACCTGTATAGGGAGAACTGAAAAAAACGGCAATATCATAGAATTATGGAAGGCACAAGCATTTGTAAGACAGGTGAGTCAGGTGTTGTTCAGCAAGAACTGAAATCAGCTGGAATTTGAACACTTGGTACCACGATATCAGTTATCTTCTTTTGAAATGCTCTTTCAGTTATGTGCTTTTGTTAGAAATATCTTACATCTGAATGTAAACCTAAATATTATTCATTAATAATATATATTGACATTTTGTAACTGAGCAGTTCACAGTTATTGCTCTTTTTAAATTTTGTTTATAGACRTCAAAGTTGTGCTATCTATGAATATACTCTGTAAGTACTTTCCATAGTTATATCTTTATACAACATTAAGCTTCCCTAAAATACTGAATTATGCACTATAGAGAGTCTTCAAGACTTTCATATTCTTAACAATCGTCTATTGATTCAAATTGTTCTTCAGGGCCTAGAGTGGAAACTGTTAGTGTAACACAAGTACTCATTATACTGTTGAGTGGCTGACTTAATGCTTAAATAATATACACTCTTCCTACCTATTCAAGTATACTCTTTCTACAAAATGATTAACTATTTTAGATAGCCAGTTCATTACCCAGAGATAAGGCATACATATACTTAAGGTCCTTACCAAAATTAGACTTGTAGTTTAAGTAAATTGTCCATCTCTGTGGAAAATTCATGGCTGGTTTCAATTTTCAGTACAGTTCTAGATGATATTATAGCTTAGTATTATTCTAGTATCACCACAGGCATTCTCTTACAGGCTGGAAGAGAGTGAGAGACATGTAATAGATGCTTATCTTTGATACCTCTTTCAGTGCTACCAGCAGGAGGGCTCCTCAGGTAGCCAGCTGAGAACCCAGCTCTCTCTGATCTCCTGGCAGGTTATATGGCTTAAGGGAAGCGACTTGCTATAGCTGATGGGACCCCTGGCATTAACTTCTGAGGGTGTCCAGTGATTGATTTCCTTTTGCAGAAAACAGTCCTGGACTCATCCATACACCAGTCACATTTTGTGCATCATTTACTTTGCAGTCACAGAAGTTTAATTTCTCACACTCTCAGGAAAAGCCTTTTTTCCTGTTTCAACAGGCATAGATAAATATCTCATCATTCTGGAGCATTTAGTATCTCTGCAATTCTGTTTTGGGGATAATGAAGAAAAAAAGTTTTTTTGCAGTCTAACACGTTCTATTTATTATTATTACTACTACTATTACTACTTCTACTACTGCTATTATTATTATTTTGTAGAATGGCCAGCTTGCGGGGGAGGGTTGAATTTCACTTCAGTGGTTCCTACATTTTCTGCAGCTTGTTTCGAATCTTTGAGGCACTTGAGTTTGCTTCCTATCCCACTCACACCCTCCTACTTTCCAAATACATGGAGGTAGTTCAGATTCTGACTGTGGAGTAAACTGCCTTCTCACAAGTAAATATTAAATCAGGGAGTTCGCTGAAGGTGAACCATTGTAAACTTCAGAAAATCATCCTTAAATCACACTGCTGTGTAATCCCTTTGGTTTAGCCCATCTCTGATGAACGGTATTTCCACACACAGACTGTAGAAGCAAATTAATGCCTGTTCTTCCAGGTTTATTCCATCTGAGCTGTCATTACCATTTGTTAGCAACTGTAGGATGGGGACATCCCTCATCAGCTCCATACGCAATTACAGCCCATTCTTTCTATTGGTTTTGCCTGTACAGGTTTTGATAATTGCAGGTCAGCTTTACTGCTTTGAAATACGAAAGAGACCAGGGTTTCCAATTTTTTAATTTAGACACAGAACTAATATATTGTTTTAAAGCTTGATCTGACTCAGGAATTTACGCCAGAGAAGAGAAAGAATGATTGGAATTACTGGCTTGATACAGTCTCAGTTTCTTCTTCATATTGCTACTGTATTTATTCCAGCAGCCAGCTCCACAAGACAGGGAGAGATCTTCATTGACATGTAGACAAATTAAAAACACAAGCATGATAGAAGCCTAAGCAGATGCAAAACAGAGTATGATGAAATGTAAAAATCCCATTCTGTTGGAAATTCTAGAATTAAAAATATTTAATTAATATAATCAACTAATTACGTGTGATTAATTTGGTATACAGGAGTTGGTTCTTTCAAAATGCTTTCATTATTTCTAGGCAGGTAGGAAGTCTGGGAAGCCTCAGAGCTGAGATTTACAGGATTTTTGGACACTGCCAAACTTTCAGGATCAGACGGGCTTTCCTGGAGCAACTGAGTCTCAAAACACTGGGATCTAAAGCCATTGAGAAGGGAGTCAGTGACCTGAGGTTCTCCAGGAGCAATGCTGAAATCAAATTAAACTGAAAGCTGCAAGGCACCTGGGCAGTTTTCTGTCAGTAGGTGGCTTCTGTTGGAAATGTCTCCTGAAAGATTTTAATTTTAATAAACTGGCATTTTTGTCATGGTGACATAGTCTGTAAGAAGCTTGCAGCCAACCAATGCACATTTTGAAGGCAGAGTTAGGATTCATCCACCTTATGAAAATCTCATCAGAAAATCCACAAACTGACTGCAATTAGAGTAGCCTCCAATAATGAGACAGACAGCAAAAAAAATAGTATGGTATATAAGAAAAATAAGGCATGGATCAATTATTTTAGAAGAGCAAAAACATTAGAATAAGAAGTTATGCTTTTTTCCCCCTCCCAGTTCTTACTTGTTCTACAGAGCAACGTGTCAAAATGATGGATGAGCTTCCACGTCCCATGATTTGTTCTCCATAATATTAATGGCAACCCATTAGATTGAGGGGAAATTTTTCAAAGTGGTGCACAGGGATTATACTATGCAACTCCCTTTAAAATCTCTGGGAGCCTGGAGTCTAAATCCTCCTCACCCAGCGTTGAAAATGTGCCCCTAAACTATCAGTAATTTCCATTTATCTGTGCTTGAATTAGCTGGATGGTTCATCATATTTTATTTCTTAAATATTATGATTACACTTTTGGCTACCAATACATATGTATTTGAATCATATAAGTGCATTGTGAAATCCTAAAGCAAGCTCCTTTTTCATTTCTCATGTAATAAACTAACAAATATACAGTATATGTATTTTTCATTAATTATATCAACTAATTACCTTATTACAAAATAAATGGCAGAGAAATTGCAGTCATAGAGGGAAGACTGTTCATTTATTATGCATGAATTGCTAAATTCTAAATAAAATAGTTATTATGAACTAATGTGAAACCTTGATAAATTAATAAATCTAATAGATATTAATTGTAATGTCACATGAATCACTATTGCTAATTTTGAAAAATTAGTGTATCAGATTAGAATGAAAATGTTATTATTTTGAATATCCAATTGCAAAAAGATCACTAGGATTAACAGAAAGAAACATCGTAAGCAATACTAAAACTGAAGAATGAAAGTGATGGGCTCAAAATGGTAAGCAATAGAGCTGGGCAAGTACATAGATTGCAATATAACACTTAAATGTATTGAGAACATGTCAACCAACGTAGATATAAGTGGTCATGGAAAATGAAGCCTACGAACACTCTATTTTCTCATTTAGAGGTGTTTATTTGACTTTTATTACCAGCGTGTGACTGGCACTGATGGGTTACTTGAGTACACTGTGAGAAATGATCTATTCATATGCATCTGTGTCCTGTAAACACATTCCTCTAATAGATACAAGCCTGAGAGGTGCTTTGCAAAAGCCGTGCATGACTCTGAAACATAAAGAGCAAAAGTATAATACACGAGCAGGATTAGAAGATACACATTTCCTTACATGTCCTCTTTTGCTGACTTAGCCTTGAAAGATTCTTGAATACATTTGAAAAAGAAGGTTTGTCTCGACATTAAACTATATTCAGGAGGAAGAAGAATGTCAACAAGTTCAATTAAACTGATCTGTCAGCTTTAGATCCAG
The DNA here is from genome assembly GCF_003343035.1 of Apteryx rowi. Taxonomy (NCBI): domain Eukaryota; kingdom Metazoa; phylum Chordata; class Aves; order Apterygiformes; family Apterygidae; genus Apteryx; species Apteryx rowi. Next base: position 1,453,625 of record NW_020448386.1, on the reverse strand, counting down.
GGATGATTCCCAACCAAAGCCAGGATTTAAACAGCCCTATAGTTAGAGGTCTGGGATCCTAATCTGTGTCCAAAATTTGTGAGTTGATTTTTTATTTTGTTTTTTTGCTATGCTTTCTAAATGTAAAGATTACATGAGATAAAGACCAAAACCCACAATCTGTCTCCTACGTTCCATGGAGAAACACATACAAAATAAAGATACTATTATGAATGCAACTTCAGAGGAACAGATTTCACAAAAAAAGAGAGCTATTACTCCAGTCATCAAGGGGGGGATCATCTAAATTCTAAATTCTAAAATCAAGGGGAGATCATCTATATTCTAAATTCTAAATGATCTAAAATCCATCTGTATTCTGAAAAAAACTCAACAGAATCAAAGGAAAGGAAAGACAGAGGAAAAACAGAAACAGCATCCCAATTTGTCACAGCTAGAGGCAAACATGAAGCTGACAAAACAAGGGCCCAAGGAATCCATTAAAGAGTTAAATGCCAGAAAGAATCAGTTTCAGATTTCATTGCCTGAGTTTCTATGATTACCACACTCAGAAAAAGGGGAATATGATAGTGGGTGTTGTCAAAAAAAAAAAAAAAAAAAAAAAAAGCTAAATTCCCTAATGCAACCATGTTTTAAAGGCAACAGAAACTTAGGGGAGAAGTCAGTATCCCATACCTATAGCAAATATAATCTTGTTCAATTCAGAGGGTAGCACAAAGGTTCACACAGCTGCAAATGGTCACGTGGGTCATGGAGATGATCTAAAGATGAACCTTGTACTCACACAAAGTAAATTCATAGCCAGCCTAAGGCTRAGTTACTTTAATTCCCCTCCCTACCCCCTCCTTTCTGTATTTTTTGCTCCTTACAGTCTTTAAGAAGGGAAAAGAGCCGTAGCTCCAGCCACGAACATTTTGACACCTGGCACATCATTTCACCTAACGTTCCTCCCATTCATCACAGTTCCTAGTCCAGTTTTCTCTACTTCTCACCCCTTCCTCCAAACCAGGAATTTGAATCTTCCCTTTTGGGGCAGCAGGAGCTATTGGAGAATATCTGTCTCACTATAGTCTTGCTTTAAATCTGCAGAGGAGGGCTGTTGTCTCCCCTTCCCTTGAAAGAACCCAAGGGAATGGGAATCAGGGTGGGAAAGCCCAGTCTTGAAAGCCGGAGACAAACACCATGGTCACAATTGCCTCCTTGCACATATGATACAGCTTTTACAGGCACAGAAAGGGGGAAGATATGCCAGCAGAAATCCTCAGAAATGTGCTTATACAGCAGTACTATAACATATCATAAAGCATGAGCAGCTAACACTGTTATGTGAATGAATGTCTCCCTCACTGCAATTTAACAGTAACCTGGTATGCGCTCCAGTAATATCAAAAGGTGCTAGTTATTATTCACTTGCAAAAAAGGCCACCTTCTTGAAAGTATTAAGAACTACTTTAAATAGAAGCTGTGCTATATACCTTTAAAAATCTGTCTTTTCCTTCTCTGTCTTTATGAGCTTATAAACTCAAAAATAATGCACAGTGCAGCACCCAGGTGTCCGGATGTGCAGTAGCTGTTAGCACCATATGGACCTCTCATCAGCCTTAGTAGACTCCATAATGGAGCTGCAATCTGAAGTTAAGGAAAGTTCTTTAAGTGTATTGTAAATAGTACAGTCACTGATTACGCATTGATGACTATCAGAATCATTTGTCAGTCCTTTCATTTCATCACCTATGCGTCTGCTATTTAGCCATTGCTTACACACATATATTTCTTGAGTGAGAGTCCATTACTCAAACAAAATGATTCTGCTCTGTGTATTCACTTCACTGCTGATTCTAGTTTATTTTACTCAAGCAAGATGAATCCTGCTCATGTGTAACAACATTTAGCTTGTCTGACCTCTGTAATGGATCTCATCTTAGGGGTTATTTGCATGCTATGATGACAATTCAGCAACAAGGAGGAGGCAAAACTTAATTTCTTCTGCAGAGTTCAAATTCAAGTCTGTGAGGACAGACATATTGGAAATATGTCAGGAGCCATCTGGTCTTTTAAATTATTTTACCCAAATTTCCCCTTGGATGACAATGAAAAAGGAATATGTTGGGTTTAATTTAGTTGAACATGCTTCTTCTCCGATAAACTCTTCCTTTCTACAAGTCTATATGTCCCATCTCCCAGCTACTATTTGTTCTACTTACTTGATGATGAAAGGATAAAAAATATTTGTTGGTAGGTGGCAGGGCGCTTACTACCATCTAAAATGACCAGTTTTGTACTATATGATATAACAACACCATTAAGATGGGTTACAGTGCCTACACCATAGGTCCTGTCACTCTGGAAACAAAAAGAAGTAAAAAACTAAATGTTCCTTTTCTCTCATCTTTGTCTGCCTCCTACTATATTTCATTTTCCTCCTCTCCCTTCCATTCACCAAAATGTCATGCTCCACAAGCTGGTTCTCTGACAATTTTTTCCTTTATTGTGTAGCCAGTCCTAGAATATGTTGTCAAAATCCTCCCCACTTTTAGATCATGCCTTTCCCATATCTAAGTCCTTCTGACCTGCTTTTTGCATTTCCTCTGTGCAACAAGTGAAGTGTCTTCTCATTTTCAAAACACTGCTTCTTCTTTCATCTCCTCCTGTACCGCCCACATTTTCTATGCCAGCTTCTCCCTTTCCATTCTCACTTTCACAACTAGCCTTAGTGATCTGAACCTCCCCCTGGTTAACTGCACCAAGTGGCCTTCCCCTTGTTTTTCCTTCTGAAAATCTACTTGTCAGTGGACAGTAGATGACACTCAATTATTTAATAAGAATATACTAGACAGGGAAAGGGTGAAGGGGTTGTCTTTGTCCACAACTTAACAAGTGGGTTTGGTTATACTCTGTATGAGTAGTCACACACTGCACACTGTCAGAAAAACAGCAGTGATACTCATGAAGTGTCATGCACTGAGAAATCTAATACTGAACAATCTGGAGGTCTTCATATATATTTGGATCTGGTCCACTTATAGTGGCTCATTTTCTTCCAAAGGAACACTCCAAATACCCAAGTTAACTTTATTTCCCCATCAGGAATTCATGTCACCACTGGGGAAAGGATGGGATGCCGCACAGCTAAAACTGTGTCAACAGCTGTTCTCCTGACATTAAAAAAACCAAAATATTGGCTCAATCCCAAGTTATTTCAATTTATGTCTAGATGTTCCATGTTAACCAATTAATATAATGACATTGAAATCAGGAAAATCTGCTTGATCAACACATGAATAACACAGAAAAGGCTTTTGGCAGATCCAGAAGAACAGTTCTAAGACTTACAAAAATCCAGTCTCCTAGAAGGTAATGTTTTCTAAGAAGACTTTATTTATGCCGCCTCTGCGCACCACAGAAAATAGCTGTCTTTTCCCCAGATGAAGCATTCAGAGATGCTTTGGATCAGATAATGAAATGGATAATGTCAAGTACTTCTCTCTGTTTTTCCAAAGAACAGGCAAGGCAAAAAGTATTCAGGACATTTTGATGCCTCCATACAGCTGAAATATAAACATGAGACAGTATAGGTTTTAAAATACGGACTCACACCTGTCTGCCAGTCAATTTTTATGACTCTTTAACCATGACTTAAAGACCTGCAATCTTTCCCACATTGAAAAAAAAATCAAATAACCCATTCAAGTAGATGGCATATCCTCATCCTCAGACTATATACATAATCACAATTTATATAAGACTTAAGACTGTTGACATATCCTTTATGAATTTTAATATTTCCCTCCTGACTATTTGTTAACTTGGCTGCTTTGTTTCTGTGTAATGCAAAAAGCAATATGCAAATTTACTCTTTCTTTTCTGCCTTACCACCCTGGGTTCCTTAGGAGGCTCCTATTAACCTGGCTTGAAGCTACAGCTCAGTGGCTACTCTGAAGTTTTCCTCAGAGGAAGGAATATGCTTATTTTTGTGACAAGTACCCTTTACTGTCAAATGTCACAAGCATCCAGACACTCGTGCCCCCTTTAAATTATTGAGGAGAATTTGTTTGTGTCAAAATGTAAAGAGGATGAAACAGCACACACAGACCTAGGCACAATAGCCCAGTAACACTGGAATAACACCCTCAGCTATTTCTTTGCCTTTATCAGTCAGCTTCTATTACTGAAATGCCATTAAAATAAATGTCTCCTACCCTACTTTTTTTGCGTCAAATAGAATGATAGTTCTCATACAGAAAGGGATGAATCACTCTCAGACTTTGAGCCGTATTTGTACCTCAAACTGTGCCTTTTGTATACAAAAATTATGACTGAAAAGATCTGAGAGTACGTTTCTAAAATAGGGAATAGATGTAGCTTATGTAGCTCCATTTACTATAATTCAYTCTCATCCCTTTATACATGGCGTTCTTCTTGGAATCATAAGGTATGCAGTGGAAAACTTAGCTCTTTTCACAATGGGACATATCTGATTTGCCAAAATGACATGATACTGTTGCATTAGTAAGATGAAAGGCTTTTATCTTGCTCCGAGACACACATACTATAGTCATTTCAATAGATGAAATGACAAACTGCTTGGGAGTATCAGTTGTGACATATAGACAAGTAATTGCCTTGGGAAGCTCTGAGGTAGTGAGCCTAAGATACATAAGGATGCAGAGCTGACTAATGCAGATGCTGCATTTTACACCTATTAGAGGGGGAGAAAAAAAAAATAGCAGCTTCTGTGAGAAATAAAGTAAAACTGTAGCTATTTAAAAACTAAAACCCCTTCACATTTAATCATAGACCTTCCTCACACTCATCCTCATGAGATTGGTCCCACTAGTAAATATTTAATCAGTTACTATGGATACGTCAGTCCCCATTCTTGCATAGTCCTTTGACTGACCAAGAGAACACAGTTGTGTTACATATGACATGGACTAGCCTATCACATTTTCATAATGGGGGTAAAAATAACAAGAATTTAAAATTTAAATTATCCTAAAATATTTCCTAAAAAATAGTTTTGCTGAAATAAATTTAAATATGAATAATTAAAATATAAAAGCCTGGTTGCAAGATATAATATACAGAAGATATTTTCCATGAAGCCTGAAGTACTCTAAATCTTTACTCCAAAACTTGGACTGATGTACAGATGAGTTTTAAAACATATACTCATTAAGCTCATATAGATGTAGGCATATCTGAGTATCAGTATTGGTACCTGTGATGCTGCCTTTTTCTCCAAAGGTTGCTTTGCTTAAGATCTTTCTACAAAGAATCAGTGCCCTTAGATTGCCTTAATTTCTCCAGATTGGAGACCTCATGCTAGACAATATGGTAGAAATCAATACAGTTTTTGTAAACTGCCTGACTGATTAACTTTTGTTGACCTATGATAGAAATGTCAGACCTGTTTTTTTTCCCCTCTCCCTTGTAATCAACAATCCCTAACGAATGAGCATAACAAATACTAAGATGCAAGTACAAAAGATCATTTGTTTCAAGATTCTCAGATCAAAAGGGCACTGAACTGGTTGAAACTCTATGAAAAAGGTTAATGACCTCTTGGTAACCTCTGACATAGTAGTGAAAAAATAAAACAAAAACAAAGCATAGGAAATTTTTTTAGCATTCTAATTGAATAAGAATATTAACTGTGACTATTAGACAGTGATTAATCCTTTCGTTGGTATATCTTTTGCAGTAGACTACTCATTAAGAAATCTACGTAGATCAAATGTAATATTTATATTGATAAGTCCCCAAAATTCAGGACTTTATAAAATAAAGACTGTATATACAACTTTAATTTTATCAGTTATGTTATGAAGAACTGTTTAATGCTTACAAAATAGTCCCAGTCATGATCAYAGATAAGTTATAATAATTTTATTACATTCTTCAGCTGACTGCAATTATAAGTCAGCTGAAAATCATCTCTGAAGAGCACATTCTGAATATTAATCAGCATAAATAATGCAAGTTTACTATTAAAATGATTCAAAACAAACAGTCCCCCACAGGGAGTTTCTTAAAATTAATCCTTTAAAATGTTCAGACTAGGAGTAGCCAACATCATAAAACAAATTAACTTTATCTACCTACTCTTTAAAGAAGCCTTTGTCATCTGCAAAATATGATTTTATTAACTATTATTATTTAATTTACAACACATATTAAAGCTAAATGGCACTGGTATGACCATCAGTTTTGTATCTTCCTGCCATTCGAGTGTTTAAAGATCTCAGATCTTTTCAGTGGAGAAGAGATACGAACCTTCCTGCACTTTTAATAGTTTAATCACAGTGAAATCTAAGTCCCATTTATAGACAACTCAGTAAAATCAACTCTTTGATAAGTAACAGCAATAGAATAAACCAAGATTTGGAAAGATTTCAAACACTGCTCTAAATTCAACCATTGCAAATCAGATCAGCCAGATCAGCCAAATCAATAACCAAGCTGTTAGCCCTTGGTACCATTGCTAAATTAATTGCCAGCAAACCATACTAACCTTATCACAGGCCTACTTCAGCTGAAACCAAGAGATGAAGTTTCCTGAGCTGGTAGAACAAGATAATCAAGAGTTTCCAAAAGTACTACCTGGGGGAAAAGCCTGTTCCTCAAACACACTCATCTGTAACCCGGATTATCTAAATGTATGAAGTAATATGAGGCTATTGGGGTTTCATTCTTCCTTTGAATAAAGAGTAAGCCATTTACAACATCTTCATGTTGACAAAGTCATTATTCTCCCATCAATTTGTGGCTAAAAAATAGCCCCATGGAGCCAGAACTTCCTTTCAAATATCTCAGTGAAATATTGCCTAGACTGACAAGTTTCTGCTCAAAATACCTTCTGTCAGTCTAAGCACATCCACCTGAAAAACACTGCAGCCCAACAAATTAACATATCACAAGGCTTTACTGCCTGTTATCTAAGTAACAAAGTCCAAATATCTTTTTTCTGTGAAAGGGAAATCATTAATGCAGTTTCCACCTCATCAACTAAGTTCCCAAGCAGCACTCAAGAGTACAAATACTTATAGCACGATTGCCAAAATCTTATGATAGTTAACAGTACCTTTAGAATAAATATTTAAGTACTCTTTTACCTGATTATTATTAATGTAATCTCAACAAAAGCTCAGAAGTTAAACTTGCAGTTTTAAAAACTTGCATTTTGAAAGGTTTTATTTGTACATGAGATGTTCCTTATATTTAAAGTAGACATTGCACTGGAATGTAGGATGACTCACATAGTGAAATGATTTTTTTTCTTTTAATTCTGATAACCATATCACACAGTCAGATGGGAATATTGTTAGGTTAAGTGATAAAAAGCTGGTCCCCACACACACACAAAGGAGCACAGAGGCAGGTGGGCAAACCGTAATAATACCCTGACCTGTCTCCTCCCAGGGACCTCACAGAAGAGCCATCAGCACCGTGAACTGGGGGTGACACCTATCACTGTGGATCAATGGCACCATCTCTCCCCACAGATCGAGAAAGGTTGCTGCCTTGGGATACAAGGAAAGCATCTTGGGATTGTACAAGATTTATGGGATGCTTAGGGGAACCAAAGGCAGGGAAAGGGAACGATCAAGATGATTTGGGAACAACCAAGGCAGGCAGCTGCTGGGTGACCTGAGCATCCAAGCCCACCTAGTGGAGGGATCCGCATTGCACGTATATATATATTTCCCACTAATGGACCTTCGTGCTGATTAGCCTGCTGAACAGTGTGCGGCCACTCATACTGTTTGTATTTGTGTGAGTGCTGTGTATGTCTGCGCTGATCTGTGTGGCCAGCTGTGTTTATATGTTTACATGTGTTGATATATGTGTGTTTGTGTGTGGGCATATTGGGAATACATGTTCAGCCTTGCTACTGTTTGGACCTGGGGCTTGAAACAGTGGCAGACTCAATTCTATCAGATTACCAGATCTGGCAACCTCTAATGAATATAAGCTAATGTTAAAAATAATTGAAGGCATGGGAGACCTTCTTACAAAGAAGTGGCAAAATTCTTTTAATCTAGAGAAATGAAGAAAACAAGCAGGAATAGTACATAACCATCAGTTATGTCATTTGGCATATTTTTTTAGTCTCCTCATCTTGCTCTTTCTAATTTCTGGACTGTCAGTCTAGACTATCTTTCTTCTGTAGCTGTTCCATATGCTTCTTTGCCTCTTYAGCCTTAAAAAAAAGAAGAAAAGAAAAAGTAACCATCTTTCGCATGTCTTTTTCCCACAGTTCCTGTGGACAGATTAAAGCTTCTTTAAAATGTAGATATTAATATACATTTAGATATACACCATGTCAATATGACTGGAATCACACTCCAATGTATCTGAAGTACTCTATAACTCATCATAGTCACATCAAAATAAACCTGGTTCACAGTATCTCTCCCTCTCCCAGAAGCCAGTCTTTATGGATGATTATTTATTTAAGAGTATCTCTTTTAAATAGCCCTTGCCCATCTGCTCCTTCTTCTCTCCTTTGTAATTTCCCTCTTTCTTAAACCTTTCCTCTTATAATACTGCAGCTTCTCAGACTTTTGCTTCTGAGCTGCTACCATGAGATGCTTTGTGCTATGTCACACGAGCTCCCCATCAATGTCTCACAAGCTTCCAGAGATCAGTGCCTAGCAGAGCATTTCTAACCTAAAGTTCAATGAGATTCAACACTCTCTATTATCACTTTGTTTCTGAGGAAGCTCATTATCCTAATTTCAAAGTGATCTTCAAGGAAGATATTTTAAATAATCTCATTTTGTGAATATATCTAATCTACTTCATATTATGAAATGAAAAAAAATCATTTAGTAAATCAGAATAATATTAGTCCACAGAGAGAGATAAAAGCACTTCAGGTAATAGGAAGGTAATATGAAAAGAAAATCCCCAAACAGAAAAAGTTTGACTTAAACATTTGCTGCATTTTAATGCTTTAGATGAAAGGTTTCTATCTGGCAATCTGCAACTGAACTTCAAAAACTTAGTATGGGAGGAAGCTAAAGTCTTTCCAAGGTCATATTTCAAGGGAAGAGGGAGAGTTTAGAGAGTCAGAGCTGAGGAATTTACTGACACTTCAGTTTAAATCCCACTCTGATTAAAGAAAGAAAAAACTGAGCACATAAAAGTCATCTTTAGCCAGATGATTGTGTGTGTTCCATGCAAAATATATTATAATTGCATAATCTAAACAACCAATATGTAACTTTTATGATGTAAGCAGGTAAAACAGATCTTGGAATTAAACAAAATAATAATAAAAAAAGTCTATTGAATAAAAAAGGCTTTTTGTTTCAAACAATCTTGAACAACATCAAGTACATTTTGCTGCTTGGGGTAGACCTTTCAGAAAATTGTAATCTCTACCTTTTTTCATATATATACAGCAATTATTATTACACCTGTAACTTTTAAAGTATCAATATTATTCGAGGCACCTGAGAAATAAGATAAAATTCCTAGATTCCCAAATCTTAAATTTGCAGGAACAGGTTAGCTGTTTCTCTTGCTGGAAACCGTGAAAGCTGCAGAAAGCAGGAAAGAATTTTTGGTTACATACTTGTCACTAAGGGTGGTGGTAGGAAAGAGCAAACAGAACTTTGTTCTCCGGGGAAAAGGTATCATCTCCAGGAGGACTGAGTCAGAGCAGCATTTGCATTCCCATCTTGCAGGCTTATTGTCTTCTATGAATGATATGATGAACCTGCTACATCTGGAAGAGTTAAACAGCCATTTATCCCTTTCCATAACTTTACAAATGTGGACAATCATCTGCTAATGATCACTCCACTGCAGTAGAGGAACCACAAATAAAAATGTTCCTTATCTGATTAAAGAGGCTTTTCTTTTCCTATATCTGGGTTTCACCCACTTTCTTTCTAGAAGTCAATGGTCTTACAACTTTTCTCTGGGATGCCAAAGTTCTTGGCTTTGTTTACTGTTAAATGATGATTGAACATTATGTTTGCTGTTAAATTTTACCTTCTCAGTGCTGCTTCCTCAGCAATTATTAGGACTCATCTCACCTTAATTTAGACATGTAATAGTTATCTTGCCTCCCTTTATAGTACATGGCACTTCCATTTGACAGTTCATCCCATATTAAGACTGGTGTCTGCTGTAATTGCATAGTCAGCTCTGGGGGTACCTATTTTTTTGTGTTGGCTGTAAAGAGAGTTTAAATGACTAGCTCAGATTAGAAAAATTATTCGGATGTGCCTAAGTTTAATGTGAATATGACACCCTCTGTGTCAGTGTAAAACTTGGCACTCAGCCTGTTTCTCAAAAGATATAATCATGTGTTTACTCAATACTATCAAGTCAGCCCCTAAACTATCTCACCTTTTTCTTCTTTTCTTTTCTTTTCTTTTCTTTTCTTTTCTTTTCTTTTCTTTTCTTTTCTTTTCTTTTCTTTTTTCTTTTCTTTTCTTTTTTCTTTTCTCTTTTCTTTTC
>NW_020448386.1:1437417-1443144 GCF_003343035.1 Apteryx rowi | reverse complement strand
TTTTCTTTTCTTTTCTTTTCTTTTCTTTTCTTTTCTTTTCTTTTCTTTTCTTTTCTTTTCTTTTCTTTTCTTTTCTTTGCCAAGACCATTTAAACTTTTCTTTAATAACGTTAAGAGGATTGGGTACCCTACCCTAACATTTCTCAGGGTAGAAAGGCTTCAAACAGATGGAACCCTGAAATATTTAAGAAAGCAAGGAAAGTAAATATTCCCATCTTTCAACCACTTTTGCCTTTAGTGAGAAATAAAAGTCGGCATTGTCTCGGTGGAACTCCTGATTATAGTCTTATATATAAAGGACCCAGAAATATGTCAAAGGCCTCCCATTACTTTTAAATGAGTGGGTTTTGTCTTTGTCCTAGAAGGGCTGTAAGAGAAAAGTATATTCTCTGTGAAACTTTGCTTAGTGGTAACACTCTATTATAAGACACTATGGATTAGTAGTCAGGGCAAATGCCATGTTTGAGGATGAAACCTTTTACAATGCAGTTGACATTTACCTCGAATTCATGGAATTTAGAGATGAAAGTGAGAGAGAAAGGAAGACAAAAGCTCCATTAGCTTAACCAACTCACCTCCTGCCATGAATTTTGTTTCTTACAAACACATTTTCTGGTATATTGTGCAGCCTAGTTTTAAATGTGCCAAAATGATGGAACTTCCATCACCCCTTTGGGATCCCTCAGTGCTGCTAATTGGCTTACAAGAGCCAATACTGTGGAACTAGAAAGCTGAAGGGCAAAGTTTAATTTCTGACCTTTAATTTTATTTCTGTAATTTGAACCAACTTCAGTGCAGTAAGACTTGGTGAAAATTTTCAGCTTTCATTCAGTCTCGCCTGCTGATTTCTATCAACTTCTGCCTAGGTATTCTGTAGCAAAATTCTGTAGGCTTGCAAAAATAAGCTTGTATTTCTTATAAATTAATACAAACACTTAAAAAAGGTAGCCATCTCACAGACAATTGGATTGCAAAAATAAGGAATATTCTAATGCTGGAATACAAGTCAAAAGAAGAAATGATTAGGGATTAGGAACATGTGAGGAATCTTCTTTGCTCTTCCCCCAAAACATCTATAATTCTCATTGGATTTAGTTTACCAATACCACATTCACAGGCAGTACATTACTCTGAGCAAGCATTCAATGTCGCTAGTGAATTGTCTTGAGCTTTCAGCAATACATTTCTTCATGCATGTTAAAGCCCAGTTTAGTTTGAAAATTTTTGATAATTAACTTCTTCAGAAAAACTTGATGCAATAGCACTATACTTTGTAATGACATGATAGTTGCAGTCCTAAGAAGTTCATTAAGTCATCAATGGAAATTCTAATCCAAATGAGAGCAGGTTCTCCTTTTCTCTAGGACTTTTTAATGACAGCTATACTGGGATGTGTGGAAACATCAGTTCAAATTTCTACTCTACCTGATTCAGGAGAGCTTGGTCTTCCACACTGTGGGCAAGTCATCCTYTCTTATTGAACTTATTCACTTTTTATGCAAAAGCGTACATTAAACTAAATAGAGTGATAATTCTGCACTGCAAGCAACTCTACCAGTTGACATGTAGCAATATAGTTCTGTGAAAAGATACCAGCTTGAACAGAAAACTGTCTATGCACATTTATGTGATGCTAATAAAGACTGATTATTCTGATACATTGTCATCTCTTTTTCTCTATCTCAGAGGAAAACAAAAACAAACAAAAAACTCCTCAGCTTTAAATAGTCTTGGATTACCTCCAGGATGAAATGTAAGAATTTTTTGTTGGCTTTATTGTTGTTTTTCCCCCTGCCAAATCTTATACATTTCACAGGAGGATAAAAACATTTCTTGTTCTATCTAGAACTTGAAACTTTCTTAGCAGCCTATTTCCTTTATTCTTGCTTTGTTTCTTGGATCTCTGTCTGTGGAAAGGAGTTGAGTCAAAGCCACAGTCTACATACAGAAAACACGACTTTCCTCTGAAGGCAGTAATGCTGACCACATATTTCTTGCCTTGTTGGCTAGGGACAATTGGGATCACTAATTGTGTCTTTGAACTAAAAGCTTTTGGGCTGTATCCTTCCCAGTAACTTGGACAGTTATTAGAAGTGAGTGAACAGACAGACACGCTGGACCCAGTGTGTCTAGGAAGAGCYCTCCAGGCAAATATCTGAGAGTATTATTTATTCATGTAAGTAGATTAAACTATTGTCATGGTAGCCTCCAGTGGTATCAATGGTAAAAGTGAGTTCCCTTGAGATGAAAAGATGGAAAGATTATTTCCAAACCAAATATTATCACGTTCCTATGCCTCACTTCATCAGCAGTACTGAGAGAAGCCATTTGGGTTTGGATTTTACTCACCACTTTGGCTCCCAATCCCTTGAACACCCAACTTCAGGTGAGTATTGTTCCAGCCCAGCTTGAAAAGAGAGAACATGGTTTTTTAGGAGGACAAAACATGTGTAAGGAAACCCACTGAGGAAGGCTCCATATGTGCATGTCCCAGTGGGAAAAGCTTTCTGTTCCGATGGGTCAGTGTGTCTAGCACAGCAAGAGATCTAGAAACCCCATCATTTGTTAAACAGTTGGATCTGACTCACAGATGCTCAGTTTGCACTTACATTCACCCACATACACACGCACAAAAGGAATTTGCTTTATCCGATAAAAAGACTTGAACACTTGTTAGGAAACAGTTTCAAAAGAAATTCTGAGAAAAACCAGCAACCAGGTTTAAAGGAAAAAAATAGCAAAATGCTCACTGATGCTAGAAAAGGGTCTGTTCTTGCCAGTTCAGTCCCTGTCTTGGGGATGAAAGTCTGTGAGTGAATAATTAAACTGGGAAAAGTTGTACACAGTCAGCTTTGGATTTTAGAATGAAAGCGAGAGGGAATTTGCATGATTTGCTGCACAAATAATTTTCCTCTTTCTAATACTGTATTCTTGAGGTCTTAGTTTGTCATAAATCCTTATAAAAATTTATTACCAAGGAGTGTTGAAATTTTGCCACAAAATTGCTCAGAATTACCCCCGTGTCAATTAACTAGTGTAAGCTTAGCAATATTTGTTCATAAGGAAAGACAATATAAATATTTTCAGTAAGTCATATCTTAAAAATCACAGTGAATTTAGAGGGAATTATTACCTATGGCTTGAGGAAAGGAGACAACACAGCAAGTCAAAAGGAAAGCAAGATGGGAACTTTTTTTTTTAAATGGCTATGGTGATCATTTTGTATTAGTACAGTAATGAGCCAATTAGTAAAAGTCTGAATGGACAGGTACAGTATGCTTATCTTTCTGCTTGCTCACCCATCAACAAGAGTATTTCCCATTGTGTGTGTGGCTGTGTGTGTTTGTGTGTGTGTGCACACGCTTGCACATATCTTCATGTTTTTGTCCAGCCTTGCAGTGATTTAAAATACCACAGCTGCAGTAGAGTGCTCACAGTGCAGCTAATCCCTCGGCCATATTTCAGACAGCAAATGCATGTCAAAAGCACAATTGTGCATGAGACAAAACCATGCAATACCATACTAGAAAGCAGGCCCACAGAAGATGGAAAAAAAATTAGTTGAATATGTACCCATAGTTCTAGTCAGTGTTAAAAACTGACTTAAGTATTATTCGCTGCAAGTGCTGTAACTAACTCTTTAAGAGCAGAGAATGCATATACTGTTCCTTCCTGAAATTCACCATCTACATAGGCACATTGCATCAGGTGTGTGCCCACGAGGACTGTGGAACTACAAATGAGAGCCCCTCTTTCCATCTGAAAAGACGAATACCAGCCCCTATAACTTCGGAAGCACTGTAAATGCCTTCCTCCTTCTGGCTCAGGCCTGCAAACTACACTCCCAAAGGATAGTGGAGGTGTGTGTGGGAGATGGGATCATGCAAAGGGACAGTGAAAGAGGTGCTAAAGTACGCACATTCTTCTTACAAATTATCAGGCTGCCGACGAGGTTGTACCTCTGCAGGTGCAGTTCTTCAAGGGCCACTAAATATTAGCATCAGCCCCAAATTACCATGTTGCTAACAACCCCAGTATTCTCCATACTGCATAATTTTAACCCAGTTGACAAAAATGTTTAAGCTTTATTTAGAACATTTACATTAATACTCATCAATGCATTAAGTTGAACAATGTTTTAAGACTACATATTGTTCCCCTGAGAAACACCTTACTCTCAAAGTAGTCCATAAATAGATTTATGGAACTATTTCCAGACTAGATTTGAGTAGGACTACTCCCATGGTAAGTGTGGGCTCAACCAGGATTAAAGAGAGCAAAATCTGATGCTGATTCATGAATTAAGATGTGACATTGGTATTTATTCATCCTGTTTTCCATTTGAGGGTACTTTTCTGGGGTCACAGCTGCAAGTCATTTTATTCAGAGAGAAAAGCTGCATCAAGGGAATGAATATGCCAAAAGTGTTTCTAACCTTTGATAAACCATCTATCCTTCTATAGCCTTCTGCAGCATCAACATTACTGAGGCAGCTTTGGGGGCCTTTGACAAACAGCACTATACAAACCATGTGTCTGTAATTCACTGGTGCACAAATAATTTCTTAGTTACTCACTTCCCTTTGAGAATGCTGTTAACAAGCTGCTTCTGCTTGCTTGATCTCTGACCTTGTAGCAGCTTTGGGCTTCTTGCTTTCCTTTCCCTGTGTGTGTATAATGTTTAGTTAGTTACAAGGTTAAAGAGGCAGGTGGAGAAGGATGTAAATTTGATCACCTATTACGGAGGATGCCAGCAAACTGACAAGGAGAACCGAGAGAAGATACTGTCGCAGCCCTAGAAGGCTAATAATTGATTTTGTTATTAGGGAAGCATTCGGATTTTTCAGAAGTTATATGCTACATGCTGTCAGATGTCTGCATAAAGGCCTCATTGTCTCTAAGTGATTGACCAGACATTTAACCTTAAACCAATATTTTGCTGCAGCAAATTTTTTTCATTGTCCTAAAGATAAAAAAGGTCATATAAAGATATTTCTGTCAGTGTTATAGCTACAAAACTAGACACAGAAGAAATAAGTGCCTGTCTGTATTGTTGGTTTGGTAAACAGAGCTTCAGGTTACCTCTGGCTCCTGCTTATACCACAGTGAACATACAGTTATGTCCCTGTGAAAATTTTTAATAGAACCTATGAACTCTAGTATACATAATGTGAGACAGTGGTCAACTACACTCATACCTCCTATTAAGTAGACAAAGAGCTCATTTATGTCAGCATCTGCTCTGATACCACAAGCTTCACATTTATGCTGGAACCTGGTAGGTTTTGACCTCACTGATATATTATCATCAATACTCTTTTGTGTGTGTTTCAGAAGTGCTGTGGACAGGGGGCAGCACTGTGGATGCATGTCTGTATTTGCATATGCAATTCTTTTTGAATATTATCCTAAGTGGGTATTCCATGGACAAAAAAGAAGATGAAGCATCTCCACAACATACCCTTTCTGCAGTTATTGTCAGTGAAAAGATGTAGACTAAGAACAGGTGAATTCTGAGTGAAAAACAAATTCAGACTGTTCCACCTCACAAAGACTGAGTGTCTGTTGGAGTGGGGGGACGGGCCCGGAGTAACGATGAGTCTCAATATGAGTATGGTCGTTCTCCCTTTATTCAAGCTTTTACAGAGTATATATAGACTATGAGCAGAAGCTTGTGTTAGTAACAATGCTACTATTGGTTAAGGCCCCCTGTATACGCGCGATGTGC
>NW_020448386.1:1435381-1436897 GCF_003343035.1 Apteryx rowi | reverse complement strand
AGTAAGCAATCCTATTAGCCATTGAGGTAGATTTCCAAACAGGTTAGTTAGCCATTCGTCTAATAACCCATGGTTCTGACGGATTTTGCTTGTGTGCTCCTTCAACCACTGCAATTGTTTGTGAATGGATTCACTATGATCAGACAAATTCATGCAGCACATAGCTTCAAAATCCTCACAACCATGGCCTTGGGCTAGCAATAGAAAGTCAATTGCAGCCCGGTCTTGCAGTATAGCATGCCTTAGGCCTTTTTGGTCTTCCAGCAGGCTTTCAATCACCTGCGTGGTGATGTTGGCTTGTTTTTCCGCCCAGCAGGCTAAACGCCCGATCTGGTTCAGGGCGTTGCCGGTGGCCGCCCCGGGTATGAAAAAGGACAGAAACACTCGCTCTGTGGGACTTAACAGGGAGACCCTGTCATCACAGTCGGGGGACAAGCCAGTAATAGCTCTCTTGCGGGGAACACTACTCCCCTTTCCTGTGACATTCCTCCACCAATTGGCATCTGGGGCCAATAGGGTCAATTTCCCTAGATAGCATGGACCCACCTCTGCGTTCCCAGGAATGCCTTGCCAAGCTCGGTCCCCACATATAAGAAATACTCCAGGCGGCAATGCCCTGGGAGGCCCTATATTGTATGCGCCCCGGAAGTCATCGGGCTTATAAACTCCTAGGGGCGTATTGGAGGAATCATTGACGCCGCAAAAGGGACCGGTTAAGTTTCGATAGTGCTCGTCCGTCGGGCTGACATCAGTCCAATTGCGTAGTACAGATCCCCGCCCTTTTTCCTGAAACCCTCCTTTAAAGTATAGACACGTTTGTGTCCAGTTTTTTGACGTGTTTCCGATACGCATTGCCCCGAGCAGATTTAATTCCTGTGGATCCCAAGGCAGAGTTGTRTTYAAGCTATTGATGAGCGTAACACTACAGGTAGCGGTTGAAATACTCTTACCACAATTACGAGCAGTGAAATGCGAGAAAGCCGCTGTGTCAAAGCCTGGGATCCCTACTAAACACGTTCTAAAGGGTCGGGTAGCTGAGGCCAGTGACAAGCAAAATGCTTGCTGGCCCGTTTYGTTYGCCCAGGTTACCCACATATTTGGCCTGGGATCAATCTTGTGAAGAGTCATTACCACTGGGAGCAGTACCCCCAGAATCAGGTTCCCCATCCTCTTGCCYGTTGGACGARTCATGGTGAGTCAAGACAGGCTTCGCGTTCTTGCTGGGTACCCACACTGGACCACGATCTGTAGAGACACACATATAACCTCGACCATTGAAGACAACAGGGACGGGCCCAGTCCATATTCCGGAGACTGGATCCCTATACATTACTTTAAACTGTGGTAACGTTGTTGTGTTATTAAACTTAAGATTTTGGTGGTGAATGATCACCGGGAGTTCCTCACGGTCGCCCATGAGACAGAGATAATTCAGGGTGAAGAGCGCACGGTGCAGTCTCTGCTGTGCGTCCGTCTCCTCACCCTTTTGCTTCCTTAGGTAGTCTTTTAACACTTG
>NW_020448386.1:1426958-1428501 GCF_003343035.1 Apteryx rowi | reverse complement strand
GCCAACTAAGGCCTCCAAAGTCCCAGGTAGAGGTAACACATACACCTTAAGACTGGCTTGTTGACCCTCTGGAAACTGCAAGTGGATCGGCTGTTTGCTGACATAGGGGATAGATTGGCCCCCTAWGCCTGCAATGGATGTTGTCGGCTTCTCTACCGGCCACTGCGTAGGCCACACAGACCRGCTGATGATGGTGACGTCAGCTCCGGTATCGAGCATGGCCTCGACTCGCTTGGAGGCACCGTGTTGTGAGAGGGTGACACCCATGGTGGGACRACGATCCAATTTTGTGGTAAAGCAAACAGCAGGTCCGGTGGATCCGAAGCCATGGTTACCTCGATAAGGTTGGAGTTGTGGCGGGCATCCCAACGAGGTGTCAAGGGTGAGTAATTGCGCAATCCTGCTGCCCTTGGGAATGAAGACAGGTGGACAAACGGTATAGGCCATGATATATATACGGCCCGTAGAGTCAGCGTCGATCACTCCCGGCAAGACAATAAGTCCTTGAATGCCAGCGGAGGACCGCCCTACCAGCAGCCCTCCGACGGAGCTATCTTGATGGATGAGCGGTCCTATGGCATTGCTGGGGATCTTCTGCACCAAGGAGTCAACGAGTGTGACGTCTACTGTGGTTTCCACGTCGATTCCCAGGCTGTCTCGGGTTGCGGGTCGGTGCTGTTGAAGAAAACTCCCTGGCGCGCGGGAGGACGCATTTGTGTCCGCGCGCGGCCCCCCCCCGCCCTCAGTTGGCCGTTTCCCGAGCATGCCTTGGTGGCATGGGAGTCCCTCTGGCAGTTATCACACCATACCGCGGTGCGGCATTTGGCTCTCGTGTGGCCAGGCTCGCTGCATCGGAAGCATCGCCCCCCAAAGGGACTGCCCTTGGATGATCCCCGATGGCCCGACCCTCGGTCTTTCTGGACTACCGCCGTAACCGCACTCTGGACTGCCGCAGCAACAGTGGCCCCTTGCTTTTGCGCCTCCGCCCGCTCCACTCGCAACAGCATTTCTTCCACCCCCGCTCCTTTTGGCAAGGAGGCCAAGATCTGCTTTGTGACCTTGTTTGCATTATCAAAGGCCAGAACCTTAAACATCTGCCCCTTGCCGTCCTCAGTAAGGTCAGGGTGTTGCATGGTTGCCTCCCAGAGGCGGTTGATAAAGTTGCTATATTTTTCAGTCGCCCCTTGAGTCAGGCTGCCGAAGGACGGTGTGCCTCCTCCGGGCAGGGCAAGGAAAGCGTCATAGGCGAGGCGCGATGCCAACTGGAGCATTGAAGGAGGGTAGTTGAGCTGATCTAGATAGCTAGACCATGGCCCGTCCCCCGTGAGCATTTCAGCTGAAATGCCAATCAGGGGGTCGCCTGGGTCTTGGTGACGCATAGCCTCCTCTGTGCTGCGCTGTTGCCAAGAAGCCACCCATAACAGGTACTGGGTGGGGGTGAGCAGCAGCCGCATCAAGTTCTTACAGTCATACGGACACATGAGATCGGCCGAAAAAATCCAGTTCACAATCTGTCGAGTCGCCTCGGACTTGACCCCATAGG
>NW_020448386.1:1313744-1426658 GCF_003343035.1 Apteryx rowi | reverse complement strand
CCAGCTGAGCCGTAGACGGCCCGCCTCCTTTGGGGGTAGTGGGCGTAGCTGTGCCTGACGATGTGGGAGAGGGCGGGGTCGAGGGCTCCCGCCACGCTCCTTGCAGCGTCATCGGAGGCCGCGCAGGAGGCGGTGGAGGAGGGACTGAGGGTCGCTGCAACTCACAGGCTGATGGCAAGGGCGGCACACTAGGGATTGACCCGCCCCCCTCTGAGTCATGGGAGGCACCTTGTGGCACTTCCGCGCTTTCGGCAGTGCCTGAGCCGGCCGGCTCGGTGGCAACTTCCCCTTTTCCTTGTGGGGCGGCCGAACCTTTCCGCAAGGACTGCAGCATCTCAGCCACTGTGCGGTACGGCTTACCCACGGAGCCAGTCCCTCTGATAGCGAGCTGAGACCCGCYGCCGGGTCCCTGARGGGTGCTACTTGGCGCRGGGCTCAACATTTTTGTAGCCGCTGCAGCCACCTCCCTCTCCGCCTTCATCGCCACCAGAGTCTCCAGGACTGTACTCCAGAGGGTTCGTACCGCCTTGATCTCCTTCTCATCCTTCGCTCCACCCTCAATGGTCTTAGACCACATCGTTTCCCCAAAGTCTCTCCACTCYGATACGGAGAATAACAAGTGTGTGTCTGAAAAATGTCCCCATTGCTKCCCTAACTTAATCAATCTGTGTAACTGCTTCACTGGGGCATCCACCCCTCTCTTTGAGAGGATCCCAGCTAGCAGAGTGGCTGCAGCTTCCGTTTCCATGCTGCTCCCTGGGAGACGGGGMGCGACCCCGACRCCGTGTCTGGCGGCAGCTCTCGACCAGCACTCCTCCCAGCCGYGTGATMCCCACTCCCGTCCTCTCGCTGCTTACCGCAGTCTCGGAGCTCTTATCGGAAGTCAATCATCCTCTTATCGGTAGTCTCGGAGATAAACCGTCCTCTGCTACCAGATGTCGGAGTGGGGGGACGGGCCCGGAGTAACGATGAGTCTCAATATGAGTATGGTCGTTCTCCCTTTATTCAAGCTTTTACAGAGTATATAYAGACWATGAGCAGAAGCTTGCGTTAGTWACAATGCTACTATTGGTTAAGGCCCCCTGTATACGCGCGATGTGCCGCGACAGGATTGGTGTCGGGCGACTGCTTGTGTTAGTTACAATGCTACTATTGGTTAAGGCCCCCTGTATACGCGCGATGTGCGCGACAGGATTGGTGTCGGCACCGGCGATGTTCCTGTTTTCATCGTTTAGAGGAGACTTCAAGGACAGCAGCTTGCCCACACGCTGAGCCTTATTCCATGTAATCGTAGGCGGGATTGCTCACTTTTAACAGATCATGGCCCTTTTGGCCTAACCATTCCTCCACAAGTGTCATCTTCAACATCAACATTAAGTAGTTATCACTCTCAACTAGATACTTAGTTTCTGCCTAGCAGGAAATTATAGCATCCAGTCTCAGTGGTCACCTCCTGGCAGGACTTCAATTAAAGAAAAGTTTTAGGTGTCCTTTTCACCTTCCATCCTGCTTACTAGTTTTGTGCTTACATGTTCACCTATCTTCAAGAGATCATTTCTGCCAGAGCACAAACAATTTTAAGAGGTACTGAGCAACTATTAATACCAGGACCATGGTTTATGGTCCCAATACCATGGGTTGTTGCAGAATCAAGCCCCATGACAGAGGAAAAAGGGACTAAAGCCATCGGCTTTAAGTCCCAGAGTCATTGTGCTTAGCCAGGTATGGAGTCATGCGCAGCAGCCTGTTGTTCCTGGAATCAGAAAAGGAAAAAAAAATAATGAGCAGAGCTAATTGAAACATCACTTTGTGCTCCAGCAGACCTTGTGGCCACATAGTTGACCCATTAGCTGTTTGCTGATGTAGGTTACATAAGCATCAAGTAGGAGGACTAAGGAATCCTTTTTTATGTAAACGAAACCCTCCAATTTCAATTTTCTGGTTATCCCAAAGGAAACTCAGTGGAGATGGCAGCAGACTGGGAAAAAAAAATGACTCTGTATCATTAAGATGAGCTGGCTGAAATATCAGAGGAGACCAGATATCACAGATACTACTTCAGATCCAAGTTCAACTTCAGACTCCATACAGTCCTCAAATCAGGCTGCTAACTTGAGGTTTGCTTTCAACCCTCTCTGCCTCCAGTGGGAAAAGCAAACGCAATATAAAATTAGTCATTAACACAGGACTGTCCCTATTCCTTCCTCTCCTTCTTCTATTCAAAGAAATTATTTTTATGGGATTTCTGGCTCGTGGGAGAGCTGCCTCTGAGGAGAGAATAATGATTCTATAGGGAATTTTTCTCTCCCATAACCACGGTTTTAGGCAATATTCACGAGGATGTAGGAGGCAAAACCGCTGCAGTTTTGTTTCTTTTAGAGTTCATTAATCAGTGTCTTACTTTAGTGTCCCTTCCAATTACTACTACTCCCAGACTTTATAACTCAACTGGCTAAGTCTTTTTTGCCAACTTAGGATCAGCACAAAAAGCAGCAGGCAGAAGAGAATTCTCTTCTAGTTCTAACATGACTTCCCAGGTGATTTTAAGTTCTGTTTTCCAGATGCCATGCAACAGCAGACCCCAATCAACAGATCTAATGAGTCTTCATCAGAACTGSCTTTAAGAATGTCTAGATTTAACAGTAATAAAGAGACACCTTCAGGTTAAATGTGACTTCAATGCTTTTAGAAAAGATTAAAAGAAAAAAAAACATACAGATAAAAAAAACTTTAAAAAGTTATTTAAAGCCTTCACAGCTAATATACTGTTGTATAAAGATGCAAAATAAATGCAGTGCTGAAACAACAATACTATTTTAAAAGAGAAAGCAATAATCTTAACAGTAAGAAACATACAAACAAATATGTCACAGTAAGCCAGTATTTAAATTATCTTAAAATTTTAAAACTTCTAGTAATTATTCTAACACAAATATTTATTATTAGGGATCAGGACTGCAGAAGTCCCTCAAAGGCTTTTTGTTTATTTGAATTTCTAGAAAGAAGAACAGTACATTTTACATGAAGTATTACTGCCCAAGAGTTAGAAAAATGCTTTTCCAAAAAATTCATAAAATTCCCATTAAACAAGGCTTTCTCTAAAAAATAAAATGTTAATGGAGGGCAAATTTTCAGTGATTAAATATAAGGAATTGTACTAATAGCCTTATTTAGTTCTGCTATCCAAACAGAAACATGCTACACAATGTATTCATACACCAAACACTAGCCTGATTACCATCCTGATTTTCTGTCTTTGCAATGATTTCCCTAAAAATTGTTTCTCAAACCAGAGCTATCCATCAGATCTATTTGGCAAATAATTTCAACAGTGGACCAGACATACAAACATAAGTCATTTGTCAATAATTTCTGACAAGAAAAAGTAATCAGAATGAATGAATTTGCTAGAATATATCTGGAACTGACAATGTTACATATATATTTTTATATGTTTGTTCAAATGCATTTATTTTTAAACAAAATATGTTCTCTACATGATAATATTGCCATGAAAAATCATTTCATTTTTCTGTCAGTTCATTTTTAAACTGTTGTATTTAAAAAAATTAACAAAAAATCCACGAGCATACAGTTTGAGACACGTAAAAGGTTATCTTATAGCTAATGTAATATTTCTCTACTTAACTCATATAAGAAGCAGCCTATTGCCTAGTCTGTTATGGAATCCTTTTTCCCAAGAGAACATTAATAGACTTGGTAGCAATTCTGGTCACTGTTTTTAGATATGCGTTTGGTAGGAGAAAACCCTTCTGTAGAGAGATCAGTACAGAGAGGACAAGCTAGCTTTCTGCTTGTGGGAAAGGCAATAATCTTTACACATGGGATATTTGTCCTTATTGTTATAATCTATTGTAAACCGGCTGTCTCTGAACACTCAGATAATTTTTGGTGCTTTTGAATCTGTGCTGGTTAAATTTTGTAATCTTTTATTACCTTTCAATTGTGGTATTATTCTTCATGATTGCTAAAGTAATGACTCACTTCTTGCACAGTTGTTTATAGTTTGTAAAAGATACAACTTGATTTTAGGACGACTGAGATAAAGAAAAGCACCTCTTGAACCCAGTGGGTACATGAGAGACTGTATGGTTATTTTATTATCAGCTGGGCAAGACCCTGAACAGCTTATCTCAGCTGGCCTTGGTTTGAGTGGGGAGTTGGCCAAGATGACCTCCAGACATCCCTTCTAACCCATCTTCCTTTGTGGCTCTCTGTTTGGGGGGCAGGAGGAACAATTAAAAGAATGTGAATTTAGCTGCATTCCTCTGGGACCACAAAAAGCCCCTTATTTCCACAGGCCCTATGTCATTGTATCCTCCAAGCCACCACAGCTGTTAAGATCTGGGCGGGTACGTGTACTTTAGGACTCTGACTCTGGATTTTCCCAGAGAAACATCAAATCTCACACTCAGATTTGATGCTCCCCTTAGAATTCATTAGCTTTGATAAGTTGTTCGAAGGCCAAAGGCAGTT
Organism: Apteryx rowi; assembly: GCF_003343035.1. Lineage (NCBI taxonomy): Eukaryota > Metazoa > Chordata > Aves > Apterygiformes > Apterygidae > Apteryx > Apteryx rowi. Next base: position 1,422,161 of record NW_020448386.1, on the reverse strand, counting down.
TAAACATTGCACAGACTCAGGCAGATTGAACCAACAAGCTATACAGGGCAATTCAAGAGCATAATAAAAAGTCAGATAAAAACACTGTGTGTGTGTGTGTGTGTGTGTATGTATGTATGTATGTATGTATGTATGCATATAGTTTCAACCCTCCAGAGTCAGAACACGTCTTTAGAAGGATTAATCAGACGATTTCAGATATTTTATAGCAGTGGACAGAGTTGACAGTGCTTAATGGCATTATTAGTTCAACCTATAAGGCTTTACTATAAATAGTTTCCCCTTGACATTGCACTCAAAATACAGTGTACAAGGTCTGCAGGTGACCTCTCATATAAAAACTGCATTTTATAGTAACTAGATGCACAGAAACAGATTCTCTGGATGGATGTATTTCATAGCAGCCTAGGACAAAGCTACGCAAAGCTGTATTCTAAGCCATGTGGTCAATTCAACAGCATGATGAAGAAAATCAAAGTTCTAGTTCTTTAACAAAATCTATAAAACTGCTCTGCTAAGTCCCTAGGTTCTTTTAGAAATTACAGACAAATAATTTGAGGAATATCCAAAGTTAGTGCCATCCCATCAATGAAAGTAACTAAAATTAATTGGCTGAATTATTATCAAGAGAAAGACTTAAAAATTTTCTTATCTAGTATCCAGTTCACATTTTTGAGTGCCCAAGACACCCCCATTTTGATGACTGTAACTCTCTATTTAATCATTCACGTGGCTTGACTTTCAGGAGTGAGCACTCAGCACTCAGACTGAAGTTGAATATAATTCTGTATCTGCTCTCTTCATAAATAAACAGATTGTTTAGAAGGAATACTAAATTTCTTAAGAATAAAATATGCTAAATAGTTTTGCATTAATGCATGTGCTCATCATTCAGCACTTTTAATAATTAAGCCACTTCTGTAGTCATTTGAACATGGACTTAAGAGTCTAACTTCAGGCATTTGCTTTGGGGGAAAAAAATATTAAAAAAAAAGAAAGAAAAAGGAAAGTTTATTCAGGAAGCCATGGGAAAATAGGATGATGTGGTGAGACTTTGGGATTCACAAAGGACTGTCCTATGGGACCTTTTAATTCAGCAGTCTCTAACAACTAGATTTGAAACTGGATTCTAATTATACTTAGTATTCCAAGATGATTTCTGCAGGAACAGGCAAGAAATTGCAAAGTACCTCATTGCTGAAGGAAAAGCAACATGTTTCCCATTTGCCACCATTTGCTTTTTATTTGTAGTGCTAGAGGAAAGAAACTACTGTTAGCTCCATCTAAAGGACCTCTAACAATAATATCTATTAGAAAGGGGGTGAATGGTTTAAGATACAGAAAGAAGCAGCCTGCGTCTATGCCCAAACCACATGAGGCACTTGAAAAAAACAGTAGGGATATTTGGAGGATCAAGCAAAATATTGTAGCTGTAGATTGCAGTTACCCTATAGTTTGTAAGCATTTATATTTTGAGATTTTTTGTTCTAATTTGTATTATTGACAGTTAAGACATTATTTTAATTTTAAGGACTAATCTACAAAAACAAAAGTCTAGAGACTTTTAATTGTGTCGAATGCTCAACCTACCACAAGGAAAAATTTCCTTTTCTAACTGCTTTTAGACACCAAGAACCATGACTACAACAGAGTCATTAGAGACACATGATCCCTACTCTTTTTGGAAATACAGCAAGTACCATCACCTTTTTTTTTTTTTAAATATACAGCAACTCCAAATAACTTCCCTCAACATAGTAGGATGAAAATACTGAGGCCAATCGATTCTTTTCTGTGTTTTCTTAGCAAATACCAGAAAAAAGCTAATATTTTCAGTCTCCTTTCTCAAGCCAGAATCAACAACACAAAAATGGCAACCTTCTAATCTATTCAGCCCTCAGTGTTTAGTTTCAGCAATGGCAGGGCAATATTGACAAGCATGAACAGCATTTTGCCACAAACAGTTGACTCTACTACAAACAGAAATTCAAACTCTGCTTATTCCACCCTAGATGTCCATAAATCCAGAAGAGCAGGCAGGTTTGATTTTGAGGTCACTTCATGTCCATTAAAAGTCATTTAGCTTGTATAAATGGAGACAGCCTAAGAAAAGTATCAAGAGATTTTTGGTGCACTTAAAGATCGTCTAAGCTTCCAAGTTCTGGTTCTGTTTTTTAACCAAAGCACTCTTCTCATTTTTCTTAACTGGAGGTTTCCTTTGACATATAATTATTTCTTAAAGACAGTACTGGAAAGCAAGAATTTTTTGTCTGTCAAGAGATTCCTCATTCTATTATGTCTTTTCTATTTAAATGGAAAAATCAAATGTTCTTATATTGTGAACCCTTGTGTATTCTTTTTAAATAGCACAGCCTTTCTACTTTTTCAGGAAAGGAAAATCTTCTTTATTTTAATAATTCAGATGCTATAGAAGGAGATCTGCCCCTGTGGTGCCAGGTGGGCTGGGAGAGACTGTGTTAGTGCAAATGCATTTTGCATTAACATGTCATCAAAGAGTTCAAGAGAGGAAAGAAGCAATTTATTTTAAGTGTCCATGAACACCTATGGAGAAACATATGACATCTCTGAATACAAAATGAAGTYATTATGATCAGTGATACTCTAATGAATACCAAATGAATCTGTAATGAGAGGACCCTAAGCATTATTTTGATCAATTATGTCACAATACTGTGGGAGTATATCAACAGTATTTGTAGGCTGTAAGCTCTACTCTGACTTTTAACTATATAATTAACATGTTCATCATTTTTTCTCTACTGTAAGAGGGGTGTAGAAATTACTGTATATTTGGTAACTATTTATGCTAGAATCCAAGAATCCCTTAAGCAGTCTCTCACTTGCTCAAGAAATACAGGGGTTTTTTTTTAAAAAAAAAAGGAAGAAAAGATGAAATAGCATGAACTGTAAGACAATTTTTCCATCTGAAGATGCCAGAAGATTTTCTATGGGACACAGACACTACCATTGACAAGAAAAGTTTGTCAAGATAGAGTGAGTTATATCCATGAAATAATAAATGGCCTAATAGTACACATCTGTATCATCAAGAAAACTCAGGATCAGTCCCTGGATGAAAATGAAACAGATAAACTTTAGCCTTCTTTAGGTCGGATGAGCACTCTTTATGCTCTCTTTATCCTGGCCACCAAATTCCTTGACAATGTGGAATGGAAACATCTTTGCAAGATGAGGAAGCCATGTGTCTAAACTCAGATTCACAAATACAGTTTCCCATAACCCTTGAGGTATAGAGATTACACTTTGTTACAAAGATCTTTCCAAAAGGACTTTCATCTGCAAGTCCTCACATCACCAAGAACAGATTTAGCTTATGCTCTGCTGTTCGTTTTGAATTTTGTCACTGAGTATTTGACAGCTTGCTTCTCTGATTAGTTTGCCGAACTTTGTTACAAATATATGTCCCTTTGAAACAAGTTTTATGGCAAAGACATCACCCAGTTGCTATAGTTCTAGCTGTACAATAAAACAAACTCAAATAAGTTGACTAGTTACAAATTTACAAGGAAAGAAGTGTTTTCTGCACTAGTGCTCTGGAATTTAAGCAAAAAATAAAGCAATCGGCACCATCAAGCATCAACTGATTGATGATACAGGCAAGAGGTATATCAAGAGGAACCATGTGTTCAAGAATATTTTTATTAMTACTAATAGTACTGAGGCATTTCCTTTCTCACCATCCCTCAGCCCTGCCCTCCACTCCTGAACATCTCCGCTTATTCCTTTTTCATTCTTTAGTTCAATATCCATTTATCTTCCTTTTTTTTCAGTTCTCATTTCTCATTCTACTTTGTGCTAGTACCAGATCAAAACTTCTTCATTCTAATTCTTCTAAAATCTCCCTGTATACTAGGCCACCTTAAATATCTTTTCTATCCTGTTATTAAAAGAGTGTGAAGATATGGGGGGAAACAAATGTATAACTGAATGAAATTGCATACACAAAGGTGTATATTTCGTGCTGGGACCCAGAGTAAGGCTCTGCTCTGAGTCTCATTACTCTTGCCTTAACATTCCCCTCTTTTTTATGGGCTGGTCCTCTGACTTTATATGCAGTGCAGTGGCCTACAAACACCACTGAAGTCATTCCATAAATTATCAAAATCAGTCTCTGACATTGCAGATCCCTTCAGCCAGAAACCAACTTTTTTTTCCATAAATCAGACACACATTTCAATCGCCTTTGAATAAAGTTTTTGAAGGGGCTGTCTTAGTTTTTATGCAATATTTTCTTGGCACTGTAGACCTTCCCCAGACTTTGATTCCACATGCAGTTCGCCGGCTTGAGAAAGGAAAATAACTGTCTGGTTTCACTGTGGATTTTTGTTTGTTTCTTATTGCAATTTTTAAGTTAAAAAGTTCTAGAGAAAATCCATAAAGTTTTAAAAATTCAGTTATTTGAGGTCCACAACAACAAAATATCTCCATGAAGAATACCACACTTTGTATTCTGTATAATAGTATAGTATCATCGAATTTTGTAGCTTTTTGTAGCCCTACTGTTTATTTTCAAGGATCTCTTAAAATAGAGTCTTTCCCACAGCTGCATAGTTCTTAGCCTGTATGAAGAAAGACAAACATGTGAAGAGGTAGCCTTTTGAAACAGGTTCTTCAGGAGCTTCCAGTATCACTCACTTGCAGTTGTTTATGGTAAGACACTGCCACTTAAAATGAATCCTTGTGTTTTACAAGCCAGGACCATAAGCAGCTCTTTAGGGAATTTGCTCTTGAAAAAGGAGAAACAAAGAAACAAACAAAAAAAGCAGGGAGAGGCTGAACTGATGGATTCCTCCATGCCCAGTAGCAATGCAACATGCTTCTGCAGCAAAATGCTGATCAGCTGCTGATTTCCACCAGCTTCCTTATCAGGCAGTCAGCCTCCTTCCACTTCATACAGTCATTCCCTTCCCATCTATGAGCTCTGCAGGACACGAGTCAGAGCATAAGCAGTCAAATCACATTCCTTTCCTCTCCCCAAGACATATTCAGCTATGATGAGCTGAAAGCACCTGCTTGCCACTCACAAAGGCTGTAGCGTAGCCACATTAGCAATTCCCTCCTTTAGTTTACTCAATCACTATATTCACCAGGTGCATCAAGGAATCACTCCCCCTCTGGGCCAGTGCAAGGGATAGATTAATTATGCTAATCATCCACTCTAGGCAGCAAATGCACAAAACTCCACCCCTTCCAATCCTCCAGCCAGTTCTTTTCCATCTACAGTTCTTACCTCTGGGTCTTCCCAGTGTGTCTGACTTTACACATGTCCGGGATTTGGAGGCAGCATCCAAGCCTTTTCTCTAGTCATTCACTGCTGTCAGCCCATGTTAGGAAGCTTTGCTTTTTTCCTAGCTACTTTGTAGACTTGCTAGCTTTTTCAGCATTAACTCTATAAATGCTCCTAGTAGTTACTTTCATTTCTTTTCAAACTAGTCCCTATCCACCTTCCTTTCCCAAACCTTCTGTAGTGTCAAAGTTCAAGATTTTTATGCTTACTACAATCTCTTTTTAGTTTATTTGGCAGTCTTTCTTTCTCCCTTGTTAGCCTATAAACAAACTTAGTCTTTTGCTATAAAGCTCCTGTTTAGTAAGCTCTGAGGGCTACTAGCTCCACCTTTTTTTGAAACTAATCAGGTATTCACAGGTATCCAATAGCAAGTTAATGGTACCATGTGCAATTCATTTAGTATTTCTTAACTCTGGAATTTTAGATATCATACAAAAAATGTGAGTTATGGATAAGGACTGATTCTAACTTTTTTTTCTTGTATCATTGTTAATTTGTTTGTATTTTCAACACAGTTACACAGCAGAAGATTTTTCCACAGATGCCATTCCTTGTTGAAAAATTTTGTGTTGGGAGTTTTGCTTTGTCTTAAAAACAGTGATGTTTCTACCATTCAGTGTTGGAAAGCAATCTATAGTAAATTGAACAAATTTAAGCTGATACATTGGAATGTGCACAGATGTCCTAATTGTGATAATTTAAAGGTCAATTTTGTTGACTGTTTGCATAGTGACTGTTGTAGCAGAAACATTCAACTATTTCTCAATTCTGATTGTTTTTTCCAGTTGTCAGAAATCTCACTTGCCACCAATACAGTGAATAATGCATTCTCATCTCTTTCTTTATGTGTTTATGTGTGGTCAGTGTTCCTGATTCTTTTAACGTTGGGTTATGAATAATTTGTACCAGTACACAGCGCAACAATTAAGGTATCACGGTCCTTTTGTTGGTGTTTGTTAGGATGTTGTGTTGGCAGATTTTGAATCAAGTGACTCTCGCTAACCCTCATACCCTGCTAAGCCAGGGACAAAGTGAAAAATCAAAGTCATTTTTCAGCCTGTGTTAACTAGAATGTCAATTACTCTTTTGATCTGCCACAAAGCAGCCACAGAGAGTTAGTGCACAGGCTCAGATGTRAGCATGTGGAGAGGGACAGCCTCAAGATGTATTCAGTCTGCTGATGTCAATGTGTGCCTTTCTAACCCTGTTGGCAGTCAATATGCAATTCCAGGTTTGGTTCGTTTTTCAGGCTTTCARCAGTTTACTCAAAACTACTCAGTTGTGCTTCCTTTTTTAATCAGATTGTTTTTCCAAAGTCTGGGCAGTGAAAATATGTTTYCTCACTTTTTCCATTAGATAAGTATTTTCAAGGGTATTGCATAGACATCAGCTGTACAAGACCATTTTCCCATAAGTGYTGTAACCCGTTCTCTGTAAAATCATGGATAAAACAACTGAGTCAGAATTTCTATTACAAGGTGGATCTGGCTACAGCATCTCATTCTGGGAAGGATCCATAACCAGAGTAACACGGACTTGCTACAGAGTAGAGTCAGTACAGGAAACGGAGGGGTTATAGGGACCTAGGCCACAGGGACACAGAGGGAACAAGTAGCAACAGGCAACACCTTGGCAGGCAGTCACAACACCCCATCACGCAGCCTTCTGAGAGAAGAGCCCTGTGGTAACTGTCCGCAGGCAAAAGAGCCTTTTTTGGGCTGCATTTTTGATCCGGGTTGAGAAATGCTATCAAAATTGATATCAATAACAGTGAGATTACTTTGGCTGCCTCTGTACCTCGTACAAGATGGCCAGCCTGATAGCATTATACATTCTAGATAAAGATAAAGTAACATGCAAACTGGAGCTCATGGCTAACTCCTCTAATTGGTAGATAACACTTGGAGACCTTCAAGTTATTGTGGTTCACAATGAAGAGCTTTTTTTTTCTTTTCCTGAAATACTGTCCTAGAATGTTTTAACTGAGGTACAGCATTAAAAACAAAAATCCATTCTTATTGATAAATAAAGGATAGAAATCCCTCTTATTTGACATATTTTACATGAGATGACAACCACACTGAGATAGAATACATTATTGTTCCARGCTAGAAAACTGAGTTGTGAGGTCAAGTTATTGTATGAATAGCAAGAAAATTACTTAGAAGCTGAGCTATAGGCAAATATTTTTTTTTTCAACCATTCAAAAATTGCCAGCATTTGACAAAGGATAGATTCTAAAGGAACTTGGCTGCTACAGACAATTTATTTCTGACACTGCCCTGTACTGCCCTGCTCCGTTACTCACAATCCCAAGCAGTCTTTGACTTGCTGGACAACTGCAGCCATGCATCTTCCAGGGAATCCAGCAGAGTCAAAAAGATGATTTGTACATGTTATTATCTTGCTCCAAAATATGCCACACAACATTAATCCCTGCTGAYTAGGCACAAAGTTCTTTATACAGAGCTTAAGAATCTTGTATTACTTTGTGAACCTTCCTGCTCTTAGGTGGGCTAATGAAAACCTCTTTAGCTCTGGTGATGGGAGGTAAAGATACRTACTTGTCCAAATAACTGTCATTCCTGATCAGGAACTCAAGGCTTAGTGTTGGAGTTATATGAAATGTGTGACTTGAGGCGTAGCACAGAAGGACATAAAAAGTCTGTTGTGGGTCACTTCCACTTGCATCTGGTCACCAAGAATGGATTATTACAACTATTTTTACATCTATATGTATTAAAGTAATCAGTTAACAGCTTTCACGGGGCTATTTTCTCTGTCTAAGTATCCACATCATTCTGAAGGAGCAAAGAGTTGCTAAATTAGAATATTTCAAGTGTCTCCTAGGAAATTTAAATAGTATTTGTTAACCAGACACAATGACCCCATCTTCCGCCATTCCGTCAGCGTTCACTGGCCTCGATAAATAGTACATGACCATTTATAGACTCCCAGTGGCTCTATTTGAACTTTGGAGTGCTGTTCAGTCCCTTGGTCCAAGTATGTGTTCCACTTCCATCTTGCCACCATGTCAGAATGAAACCTGGATTTCATACAGTCTAGCTCTCCCTCCTTGCCTCGATTTTCCCAGGGAAGAAACCATGGCAGATCATCTAGAAGGAAGATATTCTGCCTTATGGCCAAGTCCCCAGTCTGGACAATCAGAAAAACAAGTCTCTGGTATGCACCAAGAAGTGTATCTGTAGAGTGTGGGCTCTGTCATGAAGATACACAGAGCTCTGGTGAAGCATAGTTCATTTAAAGGGATGTTATGGTGACTGATTCTGACTAAAACATAAAATCTGTTGGACCTGCTTACAGAAGAATATGTCTGAACACAGATTTTAAAGTCATCTTTTACCTTTGTAAAGTTAACTTTGAAGACTTACTACTACACTGTATTTTGACATTGTTGACATAAGGAGAACAGAAGTCATACRCACCCATGCCACTTGGAGGGAACACTCAATTAGTTCTCACTAAGAATGCTGTCTATTTTCAAATGACATTTCTTTGCACATTTTGATATTCTACCCTGTTTACAATATAAGTAATTCCCCATCACACTCTACAAAATTCAAATGTATCATGTTCATATATATTAACACTTCAGTAAAATGGCTTTGAAATGATGAAGACACTCTAAAATTTTGTGAAAAAAATAAGTGCTGGTCTTCTATAAGCCTTTTGCATAAAATTATGAATAGGAATTACCTTTAATTACATTATTTAACATTAATAACTCACTACCAATGAACAATTCTGATGAAGTGATCAAGGAACAAAGACTAGATGTGTAAAAGATTTAGGCAGAATTGCAATTTAGGTGGGATTAAGTATTTTACGTAAAGGAATTACTGCATAAAAAAAAAAAAAACAGCTAGTATTTGAATGGGGATCTTGTTTTACCCACTGAATGTCATGTTTACTTTTGCTGTTACTACGTGGTCTAGCGCCTCTTTATTTATTCACCATGTGCTGAAACAATTTAAGTAGAAGGTGCAAGGATACATTCCTTCCCACCTCTTTCCCCTAGCCTTCACAAAAGTATCCTGGTTGTAACTCTTTAGTGAGGTGATCTTCAACAATTTAAATCATCTTGATCATAAGAAAAAAAAAAAAATCAGTATACTAGATACAGCCACTAAGTTTTTGAAGCAAATGAAGAACCCCAGTTAGTAATACTGYAAAAGAACATTGTGAGCTGTTTGCTTCTTGAGAGAAAAGAGACGTGAGTCTCTTTTCAGAGCAGCTTTCGTCCTGTGGATTTTGCATGTCCAGAAATCCTCCCAGGAGCAAGGGGCCTGGTGCCCATGGCGGGGTGCATATCAGCCACGCTCCTGCTCTCTTTGCCTCTCCACCTGCACTGCCTAGACTGACTTTTTGACTGTTTTTCAGACTGTTTTAGAGCCCACTTTGAGTCACCTAGCTTCCCCCAGGAAAAATAAAGAGCCATAAGGGTTTTCAGACTGCAGCCTAAGAGACCCAGTGCCCCAGAGAAATGCATTTCAGTATTTAGTATCGTAATTGCCTTTCTGGGTTTTGTCCTGAAAACTTTTCTTTCATGGAGGCCTGGCTTTAGTCATGGACAAACTTGTGAATGAATTCCCAATTTCCTGTAGCTGTTTTTGCTCCATTTCCAATATTTCATGGTCACTAGGAGGAGCTGACAGCAGAGGACTATATACATTTCCCTGGCCACCCTGAGACTTGGAGTAGGCCTTAAACATTGAAACGTCTCACTGGACATCTTGAAAATTTCCATCATACATTTACTCCATCAGCAAGCTGGCGTTCTGTCCCAAGACTAATTTTTAAAGCATCTCTTAACACCAGCATTTTTATTCCTCAATTTAAATAGTAAATAATAATTATAATGTTGTCAGGAAATTGCTGCTCCCTTAAGTCTTAAAGGAAGTTGGTAGTCAGAATCTGTTTTCTAATTCAGTGCACTTCATTTATGATTATTGTATGTAATTATTTTTTTTAACATTTTCTTACTAAATCCCATAAGGTAATGATTAAAACTTGAAAGCTTTAAAAGAGAAAATAACTGCTAAAGGAAAATATAGAACAGTTTAGCCAAGTGCTTTGGGCTCTGACTGCCTCATTCTCCCCCTCCCTGTCTTCCCTTGAGTCTTCCTTCTCAAAGCCTGTTCTTCCTCCTGACCAAAACTATTCTTGTCAGACTGTCTTACAAAGAAAAGCCTTATCCAAGACAGAGGGGGTGTTCTAGTTCAAAAAGATGAATATAATCTGCATGCATATTGCACAGAGTTTTTACACTTTTAGTTACAATGTCATAAAAAGGTTGGTAGAAATCACTATGGCATTGCTAAAATCACGAGAGTAAAACTGCCATCGGCTTCCGTGGGTACAGGTCTTCAGCCAATAGCCTGACACACACAACAGCCTGACATAATAGAATAGCTCCACTGAATTTTGTTATATTATGTACATGTGAGAAGTTATTTTAATGCATAAATGTTTACAAGATGGGGGGCCTGAATTTCAAATGCTGAAGTTCAAAGAAAATATAATTAACAAAGAATCCATTCCCATGAGCTGCATAGCAGTTCCTACAAAGTACTGGGTATCCTCAACTCTCATTAACTTCAATAGAAGTTGAAGGCAAACGACATGAAGCAAGATCACGTCTCTAAATTCCAGCTAATATACATTTCTTTTTGACAGCAACAAAAAGGGGGTCTGATACAATCTATTCAGCTCAGGACTTCTGTGAAGCCCAATCCTGTTTTGTCTCTTTACAAATAACAGTCTCATTAATTTCAAAGATCTGTTAAAATACAACTATTTAATAATGATTCACAGCGTGTAAAAATCATTCTAAAGCTATTTTTCACTGACTGAGATAAAATGGATCTCAGAGGCACTATTAGAAAGCTCATAATTTTCATATCCACCCCCCCCCCCATAGTTTTCTTATGTTTGATGGAAGGGGAAGAAGTGTAAATAGATGTATATATGTGTATATGTGTGTATGCATGTTTGTGTGTGTGTTTGTATTTAGATATAAAGAGATACACTTTCTTCCCATCTCAAATAAATTTACATATGTTTATACATATACGTAGCAGACCTCCCATTACCAAGGATTATACACTTACATGTTAGCAAAAGTTTCAAGTATCTAATATTTATCAGTTTCTTAATTTCTTCTAATTATGAGGGCTGGCAAAAAAGATTACGTAGCCTGGATTCAGATTCTCAAAGATCTATCCACTTCAGTTTCAGGTCATTTTCAAAATCGGAGTGGGCCTATTTTCTATACCTAATTTACATGCAAACAAAATCCTATGGGAACAGCTGAACTCAGAAAAATTCAGTTCCAAATTGCAGAAATTATCCTTATTATCATTGTTATTGCTGTCATTTACACACCCATCAGTGTGTAATCTGGAAGTACTTTAAATGGTTGAAAATGTGAGAAAATGACATTAACCAAATAGGATAATCAAATACTAACTGTCGCAATCCCCATGCACATGCCCACACATGCTCATGCGTGCACACACACACAGTGTGACTTTGAAAGTAAGAAGRTGGAAGAGAAATGATCACAGTATTAAATTTCAGAAATTATTGTTCCTGGAAGTCTAGGGACAAGAGATGTACTCATTGCTACTGGTTTAAAAGTTACCAGATTCGACCTTAAAGAGACATCTGGTAGGAGGTAATTCCAAAGCTCAAGGACCCTGTAAAGATACAGTGTTGCTCTTGCCAGCGCACAGAGAGAAAAACATAAGCACTGCCGAGGGATGGAGAYGGCATGTGGATGGTACAACCCAAACCAAACATGGGTCTTGACCATGCTTTATAAACTGTATCAAAAATTATGAATCAACCGACAGGGAATTGACAGCTTTTGTAAAATGCTGAAATCCTGTCACTGCTTCACCTCAGGAGCAATCATTCGATTTCTGTATTAAACAAAGCTTCCTAACACCATCTGAGTGTAGCTCCCCAATAGGAACATTTTGGAGAAGTCTTCCAGAGAGGTAACTAAGCAAAGGCTGACACTATTTCTATTTCTTAGAAAAAAGTGGATGATCTCTTGGCCATCACATAACCTAATAAAAAGTTATTTGAACGTTTACACAGTCTGGGTATTTATATGCGATAATGAACTAAGTTCAAACCCCCTCACACTTCTTCTGTCAGTCAATCTCATATTCATTATAATCATTATATGCTCATTACAGACCTCTGAACCAACTTGCTTTTTATCCAGAAAAAATATTTTCTTGATATAGCAAGCACAAAGATTACATGTGAGACAAGGCAGAGGGGAGAGGTGGTATACCAGTAATGTGGTCTACATTTAATTCAATTAGAAGGTAGCTTTACTCAAACTGTAAACACAGTGCAGAGCAGACCAGATCCCTCTCAGAAAGGCTGGATAGGAAAATAAATTGCCCAACCCAGGCCAATGGCACATGTCTGAAAAATAATCAGAAACAATCCAACTCTTTTAATTTTTTCCTAACTTTGAACAGATTTTCTTTGGCATTTTTCAATAAATTTTAATGCTATCCTTTCCAAGACATGCTCTGTTCTGTACCAAAACAATATTATTAGCCTTAGTAAAATCAAGAATGAATATGAATGTGCAGACAAAGAAGATGTAAAAAGTCATCAGATGATTATCATCAGATTATAAACCATTGTTTTGGGACATAGACAGGACCTTCCCCACTGTATGATACTGCCTTGCACACAAGACCTATGTGACAGCCTTTCCTGGACACAGGCACCAGTCAGGAAACCCATGGGTAGGCAGCTTGCCTTGCCCTCTAAGTGGTCTGAAATTTTATATTCACTGCAGAATGAAAAGTACTTGTAGATTTGCTAGTTTTATCTAGCTAGAAGAGGTGACAACTCCAGTGAAAAGTCTGTGGTACAGCATTCAGGTATCTTCAGATTTTATCTGTAGACTTTAGGTACCCTCATTGCCCTTGCTAACACAATTTGAAGATACATCTTCATCCTACCCGTTGAAGAACAGCCTAGTGGGGAGCCCATATGCTTGCTCATTCACATTTGCTCAATGATGTGGCAATGATATCTATACCTAAGTCCCGCTCTGTTTCTTTAAGCTGTGAAATAACTATATTCAGGAGGTCTATTCTGTACAGAATTTGTGTGTTACGTATTTGTTTTTAAAGTCAAACGACACAGCCCCTAAATGGAGTCTTAAAGTTGCACTCTCTGACTTTATTTGGCCATTATTTCCTAACACAAACTTTTAACTCTTTTTCTTAAATGTTAATGAAGTTTATAGTCAGACATTTATGAGTAAATTTCAGGGTCCAGAGTAAGTAATCTTCTGTATTTGAAATTATTCTTGCAGGACATGTAACATTTTATTTTAATTGATGGTTGAGATTTATGAAACTGGCAATTTAAATAGGACGGCCTGGAGCCTGTTTCTGAATCCAGAGATCTGAAAGCTGAATCACACTGAAAAACTCCCTCTGTGTTTTGCATTTTTTGAGGAGAAGGGTGAACTTCATTACTAGACAGGAAATCATTTATTTTTGGCACAGTTTTGGTAAACAGGAGTTATTGTAATGAAATTCCCTAGCTGCCTTATGTATTTCCCATCCATGACTAACAGTGGTTAAGTTGATCGCTTATGAATTTCTTTGTTGGCCTAGAGGGGTTTGTGCCAGCAGGAGCACTTGAGAAACAAGCTTCTCCTCTCACTTGCAGCATCATCCCTGGAAGCCTGGGTGTTATAGTACCTTCCTCTAGATGCGAAAGAGTTGGAGAAGTGCTCCTTCAGCTTTGTAGTGAGAGACCCCTGTGGACATAATTTGGGCTATAATTAGTAGTTGCAGTCTTCAGTCTCCGTTACAATTCTCATTTATATTTACAGTTTCCTCTGACTATCTGGATTCACTTTTGCTTAGTTGTCTTCTTCCTTCTTTCGCACTTTGTATTTTAGTGAAAAGGTTTTAATTTTGCTTGTGTTGCACAAGTGACCCTAAGAAACATCCTGCATTTGAACTTAAATTTTCTCCRCTTGAATTTGCATTTATGACACCAATTCCAGCTCCGACAAAGTGTTAAATGAGATCTGTAAAGATAATGTTGGCATTCAGGAGTGAACTCAAACCTGATGACATGAATGTAATTGAGGGCATAATTTTGTCCTTAGGACTATATTCTTCTTGAAGTTCCCAATGATTTTAATAGGATTATAGGTGTAAATTGAGCAAAAATAAATTCATACTAACCAAATATATTTAAAAGAGAAATAACATGCTTTTTTTCCAATGTTGTGTTTTAAAATAAAGGTCTAAAATTTTTCTCTTTGATTCTTTGCTCTCTACTTTTTAATCTCATTCATAATTTTTTAAATGCCATAAATATTGGAATTGAATATATTTCTCTATATATTCATCAGGAAAAAAGTTAACAAGTTTAAAAGTGGAAAAGAAAAGATGGGAAAAGTTTCTGAGACACAGTTCTGTGCCATGAAGATTAAATAAAACTAAAGAGGGAATGCAAATTTTTTTTAAAACTGAAGTCAGTATTAAAAGCCACTTTTCAAGCTCTTTTAGAACATTCTACTTTAAGAAATTTTCTATTTTAAGAGAAGAATATTGTGCTGCAAGGCCCAGGCTCAATTAAAATGATTTTTTTTTTGGCTTTTCTGTGAAACTCTATTTAATCTCTGTGGCACTGTGCTGACCTGCATAAAGAAAGATGGCAAAGCTACCTCTAAGCTTCAACATCTATTCCTGTAACACAGCCTCAGCAGTCAATTTCTAACAGTTCTTCTGACAGAAAGACCTCTTACAGAATGACTATCATTTAATAGCCAAAATAGGAAAGAAGAAACAACATCCCCTCAGTCTGAACACCATCATAGTAACTCTGAGTGATCTCTACACCAGTGTCCTCAGTATTGAAAAGAAGGACTTTTAGAGAAAAATAAACCTGAAAAATACTTTTATTATGCAAAAGAAATTAGTATCAAAACAAAACTAAACAAAGCACACAGTATAGTCCCATTAAGATGCAGTATAAGTCTGTCCTGTTCTAGCTGACATTATCACCAAGACTTGTGTATAAATAATAGCTTTCTGCACCAAATCTGTTTTTACTGGCATTTGTGATGAAGCTACTGTTGCAATAATTCCAGGAAGCTTGGAAGTGGACTGKCTACCAAAAATTATGGTTTCTATTTGGGTAAATTTGTGCTAGTTTAGTTATTCTGTAGTGCATGGCAATTCTGGAAGTTGTCTATAGGACTCAGGACTGGAAGCGTTCTCTTGGGCAATTCAACTATGTCTCTTGCTTTTGCAAACAGGAATGCCTTGTAAGCTTTTTCATTTTTCATCTAAAAGTCATTAAAATCTTCCGTCTACACTGTTTTAAAGATAAGACTGTTCTAAAACTCACTGGTCTGAATGTTTGGTTGCAAACTTTTCAGCTGGTTTTTCAGCCCTGGTGAGGCCACATCTGGAGTATTGCGTCCAGTTCYGGGCTCCCCAGTACAAGAGGGATGTGGCACTACTGGAGCAAGTCCAGTGAAGGGCTACAAAGATGATTAGGGGASTGGAGCATCTCTCTTATGAGGAAAGGCTGAGAGAGCTGGGCCTATTTAGCCTGGAGAAGAGAAGGCTGAGAGGAGATCTTATCAACGTGTACAAGTATCTGAAGGGAGGGTGTCGAGAGGATGGAGCCAGACTCTTTTCAGTGGTGCCCAGTGACAGGACGCGAGGCAACGGGCACAAAATGAAACACAGACAGTTCCCTCTGAACATGAGGAAAAACTTCTTCACTGTGAGGGTGACAGAGCACTGGCACAGGTTGCCCAGAGAGGTTGCAGAGTCTCCTTCTCTGGAGATATTCAAAACTCTCCTGGACGCGATCCTGTGCAACGTGCTCTAGGTGACCCTGCTTGAGCAGGGGGGTTGGACTAGATGATCTCCAGAGGTCCCTTCCAACCTCAGCGATTCTGTGATTCTGTGATCCTGTTTTCAGCGGATTTGATCTCAACTTATTGTAGAAATATCAGTAGCTAAAAGCATTACTTTGTACCTACTACTATAGATTTTAATGCCATCTATCCTGTTGGTTCCAGTCCTGAARGTAATCTTAACTTTCCTATGTGCTGGCCTTCTCCTGGATGGACTGCACAGTCAGCAGACTTTATGAGTACATTTTCACTTTATTTTTGCTAATGTTAAATTACTAATGAAATATTAAAATGATCTCCCTGAAGTTTCATCCTTGAGCATCTTCACTAGGAAACTTCTTTCAGCAGATATCTGCCCTTTCAACATCGTTGCTTAGGTAAATTCTTTACAGTTTTTCTAATAAAGCCTAATTTCCCAATTTCATTAACATTTTTCCTTGTGATGCTATACTAAATGCTTCACCAAACTGAAGCAGCTTATATCCATTGCAATTCTATTGTCTATGAAAGAAGACATTAAAGCAAAACATCAGATTAATATGGCAAAGTCTAGTGACACAGTTCACATAAAATGTTACCTTTTTTTCTTCCATATACCTACAAGTCTTCAATCAACTTTCTCTCAAAACTTGTGTAAAAGCCCTGCAGACCAGTGAGATCAGGCTAATGGGCTTGCATCTTTCTGGATCTTTTCTTTTTCTTGTTTTAACCACAAGCGCTAAATGGCCCTTCTCCATGCATGCAGTAATATTCTAACTACTTAGCTTAATCAAAAAAATTTGCTTTTGAATTGTCATTCAGAGTTCAGGGACATAAATTACCTTCTCCCCCACACCTGACACATTCAGTTCCTTGAGATTTGCTTCTACTTCAGCTATAGTAGCTCTGTTTTTCAGGGCATCAGTCCCATTTGCCATCTTGCCTTTTTTTGCTATTCTCCACACTGTCACGTTACTGAAAATGGAGACAGTGGTTCTGCTTAATTTTGAGGTTATATCTTTAATCTTTGCCACACCCCCACTACATAGTACAGTACCATCCTTTCCTAGTTTTCATCTGCCTGAAGAACATTTTGTCTTTGCCTTACTATAATTTTCAAAACATAATTCTGTTCCACTTCACTCAATTCTTTCCTACAATTCTTGAATTTAAAGGTAGGACTTTCTTTCCTTCTCTTTTCCACCTATACCTTTATGTCGGTTCTTTCGTAGGACAAATATCTCTTTAAGTGATTAGTCATCTAAGGAAATCAAGACTCCTTTCCTACACTTTTTTTTTCTTGCTTGTGAGACAAATTCCAGTACAAAATATTTTGTAGTTAACCTAACTTTATCTAAAATCCTTAACTTATTAGATCTGTTGGCCTCACTGTTTCCTTTAATTTATCCAAGCTCACACTCTTGAAAGTTGTAACCATGGTAATAGTTCTATGTTTTATTTGTCCCTGAATTTTAATTGAACTGAATAAACATATTTGATTTCACTTTCAGTGTTGAAAAAAGTAGACTTACGATATGTATGAGGGAACTTCTATGTGCAGTAGACTCCATGCATTATGGATGCCCCAAGTATACTTGACATGCAGGTAGAGCTCAGATTGAAGGCACACTGAGATTAAGGGTCTCATAAACTTGTACATGTACTGTGTAGCCCATCTTTATCTGTGCAGAAAGTTCACAATCTGGACATGTCAACTAATTGCACAAATAATGTAGTAAGCACAAGGATCAAAGGGGGTACAAGACTCCAGGATGGCATTCATGCATTCATCTTCCTGTTCAGTGAACTATATACATCCTGGAGGGATCTGATTTGCTTCCATGCAATTTGTCACTGGTCAAAAAATTCCTTTGGGCTTATTTAAAATTTTCATTCATCCAGAAATGCAGTCAAAGTCCACCTCCCAAAATCAAAAGCCCATTCCCCTCATCCTCTTCCTCTCAGAGCAGGAGAGTTGACAACAGCAGCTCATGATGACTTGACCCAAAACTACGGCCACTGAAGGCAAGAAGCTTGGCAAATGTCGAGCAGCTCAGTCTCTATCCAGCTCACAGTATGTAGACTCCAAATAAACTCAGCAAGCCACAGACCATGCATAGACTCATCGAGTTACAAACTACAACATACCAACTCAGCCATCAACAGACAAAACAAAACAAAACAAAACAAAACAAAACAAAACAGAAAAAAACACTTGATTTGAAAAACCTCCCAGCAAATACTGTTGGTTTCTTAATTGCTATGCTCAAGCAATCAAAGTAATTTTTTTTTAAGAGAAAATAAATTGATAAAAGAAACTAGACAAATAAAATGGAAAATAAGAATAAATAAATAAAACCAGTAAAAATAAAAYTTCTGCAGAAAGAAATTATTAGGGGACTTTATTGAAATAACTAGTAAAAGGCATTGTAAARCATCCTCCCCTATCTCATTAAAATTTTGTAATGGAAACTTTGTAAAATTAGGAAGTGAAGAAATAGTAATATGTAATGGGAATAAAAATATTTTAAATGTGAATTTGTCATGAGAACTAAAGTTGGGAACTTCCTTTCCTGGGAGGAGAACTGTTTATTGAACACAACTGAGTTCAGCCACCAGCCATCCAGCCTACTGGGCTATGCTGTTCAAGAGAGAGAAGTCCTTCCTTGTGTTGAAAGATGCTGTGATTATAATTTTATGCTCCAAAGCATTGAATTTAACTTACTATATGCCAATTAAAACTGTCATAATAATATAAGATTGGTCACAATACTAATTCTTTTTTTTTTATCTTCCACAATATTTAACTTGATGACCTCCTGCAGCTGTGAGTTCCTCTTTGAATTATTCTGACTGTGTATATTG
This sequence comes from Apteryx rowi, assembly GCF_003343035.1. Taxonomy (NCBI): domain Eukaryota; kingdom Metazoa; phylum Chordata; class Aves; order Apterygiformes; family Apterygidae; genus Apteryx; species Apteryx rowi. The sequence goes on along the minus strand of NW_020448386.1, from coordinate 1,403,034 downwards.
GTTCATTTATTTGTTCTACACTTACAAAGTGTTAATTTCAAGTTAACAGCTTATTTTTTCTATGATGAAACTGAAAAGGAATAACTAGCTATCAAAGAGAATACTGTACAGGTACTGATTATGAGGAGATTTTTACACCACTCAAAAATCAGTCAGTCTATTTTGAATTTGAGCTGGGATCTATAMTTTTTTATGTTCACAAACAAGGAAATACATTCTAATGGGAATTTTTTCTGACTGTAACCCCCAAACCCCCATACCAGTTCCTGTCAACTTCTCATGCTTCCAAATATAACCTCACCTAAAACATGTAGCAAAAACAAGTATTCAAAGACCATCTAAGAAAGCTGGTGTCCAGTTTACGATGATTTACCCCACCTTCCTCAACTGGTTGAATCCTAATTAACAATACTGATCTGCCTGTACTACCCTTGGTGCCTATGAAATCTTATTTGAGACTTGTATTTCTGGAATGAAAGAGAGTGATCATACCTCATCAGAAAAATAGGCAGTGCACAGATTAATAGATAAAGCACTTGACTTTCACCTCTAAGGTTAAAGTTGTTAACACTAACCAAAGAATAGACCATAAATTAAGTGAATGGTGGTCTCTGATCAGCCAGCAGTCAATAAGATGTTTGAAAATAATCCATTACCGTTTGAACAGTTCAGCCTAACAGGAAATTTCTTTTTTAATAAAGCTAAAAGTGGGGGTGACAAATGTTAGAATACTACCTAAGATATTGGACCTGACTGGTCAGGCTATTTATTGATGAGAACAAAATCTGACAGCCTGCAATCTAAACAGCCTTCCTGAGAAAGCAAGGATACTATGTCATCCTGTAATTTTAAAATAGCTCTTTCAGACTATCCAACCCAAGGTGATTCACAGTCCGAAAGGGATCAAACACAAAACTGCAAATCCCATGGCTATTACATCAGCTGACACTATAAATGTACAGAAAAATTAGGCATCAATTAGGAAAACAGGTATATTAGGAACAGAAAATTAAGGTACAAATAAATTAAAAATCTCTCATCTTCACCTAGAACCTGCAACAAAATTGTTTTAAAATGTGGAAGAGGGGAGTTGAATTTGGAAATTTAAATAGTTTCAAAAGATGTAACCTCAAAACCTTTGAGTATCCTGGAAGGAGACTGTAAATAGCACAGGAGAAACTACAAGTACTGAGTTTTGAGGCCTGGAGGTAAAACACRATCCTTTGGTAATACACGAGCACTAAATTCTTAAGGCACATAGACCACAGCACTCTTGAATTTATATCACATAYCCAGGCATGAATTACAACAGTAAGCACAATACACAATATTATGGATCCAAACAATCAGAGATAAACCCTTTATGACATACCATAGATTTATATTGAAAGGAATATACATGTCCTGCATAAGTGGTTTAAAAAAAGTAAACCATTGTACTGTTCCTGTGTTTTCACAGTAGTGTCATTCCTGTACAGGAGGGAACCAGCCTACACCTGCAGGCTGATGAACTAAATAAATTAATAGATTTTTTCAAGCTCTAATCTTCCGGCCAAATTCAGCCCTACTGTCAAGAGTAGTAAGTCACTCATTGAATATAAAATGATCATAAAGAACTATAAGGGGAAAATTAGTATTGAGAAACTTACAATTGTTTGGCATTTAATGAATGCAAACATCACAAAGTAACACAAATCAAGGAAAGCATAGGAACTGCTAGCAAGGAAAGCAATTAACAAGATCACATAAAATAAACTCCCCTCTCCCCAAGTTGAGCTTATTCCCGAACCATCCATAAGTTTTAGGGCTTCAGTCATAATGGCAAAACTCTAAGGAAATTCAATAGCTGAATAGCTGCCAGGCTAAATTTGGTGCTTTCAAAATGTAAAATCAAATTTTGGGGGGGCTTTGCACACCCACTGAATACTGAATTGGCGTATATTCAACAGAAAGAACAAAGAAAGTCACATAAAAAGCATCATGAAAAAAGCAAAAGGACAATTTTTGGCTGTTACCTTGACAAGTTTAGTGGTTTCCCTCTGCAGAGGGTGACCTTTATGGACTCCTGAGACTCCCAGTGCTGTTTCAGTCTCCGCTCTTCAAAGGCATGGTGGCATGGTAGCTGTCTAGAAAACAATTGCTCTTCATAGGCACAAAGAAATTTTAGCTGGGAAAAAGTACAATCTAATACAGTAAGTTACATCTGCCACTCCTCTGCTAGTACATAATTGTAGCCCACAGTATCCTGTATCCTACCAGAGATATGACAGATGAAATCTACACATTAAATTGCACAAAAAGCAGTAGTAATTCTACTGAAAGAAAACAACATAATTTATAGGTGGAAGAACTACATGGTAGAGCTGATTGAAAATTCTGTGACAAATTTTTTTTTGACTGAAAGTGGGTTTTCAACTGTGCAGAATTTCTATTTTTAACTCTATTTATTTTTGGCCAATTTTGTGTTTTCATTCATGGAAAAAAAATCACTTTATATGTGAAAAATATTTCAGCTATTGGCATCCGGAAACCAAAATGTTTAGGAAACCAGTAAAAAAACTACTATAAAAATTGAGAAGAATTGAGATTGGAAACTATTCCCACTGAACATTCCTCTAAAGGAAACAGTATTACCATGACTATTTTAGCATTGCATACAAAAGTATGTGAACATAGTTTTTATAATGAATCCAAGTGAGACTAAGTTACCGGTTCCCTTTACCATACTAGAGTGCAATTCATTATGTCTCGCAACAGCCAAAGAGCAGCAAAGGTAAAATGCTTAGAAACTAGGAGGACTTTACTGATCAGGGTAAACTGAGTTTTTAAAGGCTTGATCAAATTAATCTGGGGGTTTTCTGAGGCATGATGAAAGGCAATTTCCTGATATCAATGCCTGGAGATGACTCTCATGTCTCTAATACACAGTTTATTGGGAGAATTGGATAGATAAGTCATTGGAAATTCTAAGTCATGAGGCATGAAACAGTACATTTTCGCCTTACCTCATATCCAGAAAAAGCTCACCATTTTTTACAGGGAAAAAAAAAAAGAATAAACATATCCAAGATGGACATTAGTATATAAAAATTTCAATGCAAATATTTAAATTTTGCAAATTATAAATATTGAAAGCAAAGTCTTACAATAGGAAAATATTGAGCACTTTGCTAAACTGTTCTCCTTGGATGACAGTTTAGCAGTTAGTCCTGTAAGTAATAGGAAGAGGTTAGGACAGCAATATTTATACATTGTGATGTCAACGGCAAACCTAAAGAAGAAAATGATGACTAGCTGGCCTATATCTTTCATATTGTTTTTCCACACTACATAGAGATATAGTAGGTAAATGTCAGTTGGAAACCAGCCAACTAATTCTGCTTGCAGCCAATTATATAGGGATCCATAAACATGAACTCCACCAATCACCAAAAATGTACACAACCCTGAAACTTTCTTAGCACATATATGTCCATATATCTCCATCTTTGCTTTTCAAACTCTAGAAGGGTCCTGTAAAAAGAAAGTTTGCACAATCCTGTTTAGTATCAAATGATCTCATTAACTGATACACTAACATTTCAGAACAAAGGTTTAATATGTCATTACTGGGATAGGTTTCTGTCAGCATATCCAAGCTGAATATCCACTCACAGGAAGGGAAGAAGCAAAGGAGCAGAAAAAAAACAAATTAAAAGTTCAGTCATTTCATGTCAGCCTGTCTCTGCAATCATTGACCTTAATGGAGAATCATGCCTCCAATTATTTTGATAAATCTATTTTACCTTTATAGAATTATAGCCATAGCAACATTATCTCTCCATAACAGGGAAGAATTTCCATTTTCATGCCTATAAGGGTAAGGGACAGTGACAAAATAGTGAGAAGGGCTAGTTCTGTTCAGCTCTGATCTTGCACAGTCTACCAGACATAGGGAGATGTAAACAGTGAATCATTATCATCAGGGCTGCATTCAGAATTAAAATCACTGAACTTGTTGAAACTGTGGACTGTACTCAGGATAATTACACTAACAATTTAATTGCACAACAAAGTATATGGGAATAGTTGTTGTTTTGCTAGCTCATTTTTCTTTGGAATGTTATTGCTTTTTTGTCTCCTAGACCTATGATATTGGTGCCAGAATTTTGTGAAGAACTGCTGTTTGTGCCATTTTTCATGCAGGATGCATTCCATGAAAAACAACAGTTGAAATCTGGGTATCATTGAAGCCAATGAGTTTGGCTGTTAACTTCAGTGTGGTCCAACTATCATTTAGTGTCACTAATAGACCTTCTAACATTAGATTTTTCTACTTTGAAATGCACCGAGATAGCGGCATTGATATTGATGGCCTCTGATTACAGTGAGTTTTCTTCTTTCACAAACTGCATAAAAAGACACTGAACTTAATCTCTTGTGGATAAACAAACAAACATACAGAAAAACAGTTTTGCTAAGCTATTATTGTGATACCATTGAGTACTAGCAGTCAGAATACAGCTGACTACTTTCCATGATCTGTCGCATTCCAGCACTGGTTTTAATTTGATCACATATTTCATGTCTAGGATGACAGACATGGTAGGGACTGCTTATCTAATCAACTTGTTATCATCTGCTCTAGTCCTCAGGTCTGTGCCATATTTTGATTTCCAGTGCAGCTATAAAGCTTCCTTAGAGCACGCCACCTGGGTAACTGAGTAGCGACCTACTGTATGCTTTGTGCCATAGCTATTACTGAGTATATTAACTAAGGTGAGGACCATGACAAACTCCTATGTCTTCTTCCTTTGAGTCCTAACTATTGTCATCTACCTATTCCACATCCTCTTCAGGCAGTTTCTTACCTCCTTCAGTTTTGCTACAAGTCTTTTTCTTCCTTTTAATAAATAATTTTTCATATTGCACCGTATCATTGCTTCACAAAAATCTACAAGGATGAAAGCATTTAGAATTCAAGCTACTTTATCAAAGAAGATATCAGGCAAGTCTGACACATTCTATGTTGGCATATTATGGTATACTGTATCACATTGTCCTTATGTTTTCAATGCAAAACACAGAAAAATATCTCAAGAAAGAGATGTAGGCAAGACTCCATTTACACACCATTCAGATGGGGCTTCCTAATGAGGACACTAATATTCATTGAGTCAGGGGATGTAATATGCATCACATGACCAGTTGCAGCTAAACAGGCACTTAAAAGCTGTGGAGTAATGAAAAACAGGCAATCGATTCTGATAGCAAAACAATTCTCCAAAAAATTGTCATGTAAATCTGTCATTCAGATAAAAAAAAGATCTGCTCATAGCTATTATGAGAGTGAAGGAGAATAGGTGTTCATTTGTAAAATATTTCTTCTGAATTATTGTCTCAAATTCTAGCTGCTATCACTTGCTGTTTAACTTTCCCCATCCTGAGAAATTCTACCTTCTTTATAGTCCAGCCTTAAATCTCTAAATGAACATGCTGAGTGTTCAGGTTTTCTTATTGTTATATTACTTTTTTAAATTATTACTATTATTATTATTATTATTATTATTTTACTACATTACCTTGGGTTGTTCTGTTTTCATGTTAAAGCTGTTTGGTGAAAGACAGTTATGCCACACAGTTTTAACCGAGTGATGTCAAAGAACAGTGTATGGCTACAGCAACAATCAGAAAAAAATGGGAGATGGAAGATTAAAGAACCAATGAGAGGCATGTGGGTCAAACAGACCACATATATACGGCAACAGAAGTCTCTACAAAATGATTATCAGTTTTCAGTCATAAGCATATCTACACTGTGTATTGAGTTAAAATGCCTGCCTCCTTTTGATGTTGTAGATTGAAAGATATCATTTGCTTGTTTTTAAGCATCAGTCATGTCTTTATCATATAAAAGTGTTTGGTAAATAAAAGTGTACTTCTGTAAGTACAGACGGAATTTGGGTAAAAAAAGAGCACTAACTTAGGGTTGCAATGCAAAGTTCTTCAAGGTACCTATTTCTAAAATATCCAACTTAGCAGTTTAAATTTAAAGCAGAAACCCTAGCAGGACTCACAGTACTTTTTTTTTTTGTAATTTAATAAAAACGAGGCTCAGGGGGAAAAATGATTAAAATCGGTATCAAATAAAACAACACAGTGATTAAAATCTCATTTTTGCAGGGTCTTGTCTTCCTTGTCTTTAGATAACTAGAGTAATAGCTGCCTTTAGCAAAGTGGTAATAACCATTTCAGTGCTAGTATTCCCAACAGCAGGAGCTGTGTCTTGATAAAGGAATATGGAGATCTGAGCGCAACATTATTTAGATCTTAAAAAGCACATCGCAGGATGGAGAGAACACGGCTGCTAGGCTTTTCTTTTTTTTTTCAACTCTACCTCCCCACCCCCCATCCTGAAAACTGAAGGCAAATGAATGTAATTGGTGCTAGAAATGCTGAAATGTTCATTTCTGAGCCAGGACTATCTCTAGGCTATATCCAGAGTTCTGTTGCCCAAACACAGAATCTACCATTTCAGGATGGAAAACAGCAATAATTCTGGTCTTTAACATTCTCTATTTCTTCTTTAGCTAGTGAAAAATGTCATATTTTGATTTCTTAAATATTATCTGTGAAGAGAAAACCTGCCTGGAATTTACAATCTTAAAGTAATGGTTGCTCTTGTACATTTGTATTCTGTATGTCAAATAAATTTGCCAATTTTACCCATTAAATGTTAATAAAATGGACACGTCTAAAATGCTAAACATGTGTGTTAATGTTTTCATTCCAATTGAACTTGTTTGCTGCCTAAAGAAGTACGGGACATTAATGCACAGTGTGCAGAAGTTTATATTCCCTGGGTGATCAGAGAAATAAGGTAGAGATAATGGATTGATTCAGTACAAACCTTGAAAAATACACTATGTGTTCAGGTAGAATTTTGGGCATGAGAAGAAAAGTATGAGAGCCATGCGTATTATGGACTGTGAAGCACTCAGATACTATGATAACGGGCATTGCATGAGGATCCCAGGCTATACATACTCACTCTCTATCTCTAGAGAGAACAGATAAATCAAAACTTTTTTTCTTTTTCATCTTTAGCAATTTGCACGAAAGCTCAAATCTTGAAAAGATTTAAATTGAGGAAATATTGTGGAAGTTACAGATTTTGACCTTGTCTTCCTCCCTGCTGTTTTGTGTTTGGATGAAGAAAAAGAGCAAAGAAAAAAAATGCTGCAGAAGGTCAGCTGAAACCGTGTACTTCTATTTCTTTCACAGGATGGCACCAGTCTGCCTTCTTGATMCTACTAATTCAGTTCAGGCTCTAAAGGAGGCCAAATTTTTCTCCCATTGTAGCCCCATCCCTTTACGTTCATTTAAATGAAACCATAATTTGTCAGAGTACCTGTCTGGTACTAGGCAAAAGACAAAATGGATGTAATAGATTGGATGCAATTAAAAAGTCAGGGATATAGAGACAAACAGTAAATATATGCAGACCCCCTTGGGTAGACAGAAAGTAAACTTACAAGAAAAACAGAGGTGATTGTCATTAAAGACATAGCACTACCAAGCAGAGATACTGAAGGTACCGCTCTTTCTCCCTCTGTTTAGAACAGGCATTAGCTTTAAACTCTTATAAATTGTGGCAGTAACTGATTGTCACTGTTTGATTTATTTTTAAAAAAAGGCTAGTTCACTCAGGGAATCACGGCCAGACTCGGTATTTTAATCACAACTTTTTCCTCCCAGTACAGCTGGCTCAGCGTGCACAGACAGGATCCATCACCATCTAGTTTTACTATTGGAGCTCAGATGGGAAGGAAGACAGCTGTAATTCCGGCCAGCATCAAAGAATATTCACTATCTCTACTGTTTTGAGATAAGGAGAAGAGACTTTTTCTTTTAGCCAGCCATAGCTTTGATTGGCAATCTGAAACAATAAAAGCAGTCAAAACCACCATCCTCTGTATATTGCTGTTGCTAAGTTCACCCAGAGCATGACATGGAGATGAGCTGCAGCATGTGGATGCCTAAATCAACATAATTTCCTCCTCCTCCTCCTCCTCCTTGAACTGAACCTCTTCTTTTGAACACATATCCTACAAATGCCCAGCCTTACTATTCACACCCACTTACTATTAACACCCATTGTGTGACACTGGGGAAAAAATGAATTGATGTATGAACTCCATCTTGGATATTCAGGAGGAGTAATACTGGAAGAGGCTTTTGGGAATATCTACCTAAGATGTATGACAAGATACATCTCACCTTCTCTAGGCATCTTCAGAGTGGTTATCTGCCTATAAACCTGTTCTCTAGACTCTCTTTGTAGTCAGTGGGGAACAACATGAATTTACAATGAGCAATTTATCTGACATGTTTTAGAGGTCAGCTTTGAGATGCTGACATCTCCTAATGTGGTATGTCACTAAATAACACTGTCCACCTAGACATAACATACTGCTTAGCACAGTCAACAAGCTCTGCTCAAGAAAAAAAAAAAAAGCAGAAAACAAGAGCAAAGGTGTTTCAAAGCAAGGATGACTAGTAACTCTATATGAATGTTTCCCTCCCTGCTGATTTAGAGTCAGTGTTGCCACAGCTGTACAATTCTGAGCATCACATTCCTTATAACACAAACAACGTGCAGCCACAAGCGTAAAGACATCTATTAAGGTTTTCCAAAAATTGTCAAAATTGGCAGTAGAAGTCATTTTAGAGATTGAGACCTGAGGCAGTTTCACAGTGGGTGGAGCTTCTAGATAATGTATTAGTATTTATTACCAGTGCTCTTCTGCATTGCTTTGAAAAAGTGCTGACATGCAAAGTTCATTAGGACTTCCCTAATATTTCTTAGGACTGTGCATTAAATATCACTTTCCAGTGACTTCAGAATTATTCAATTCATGCGTGCAAGCATTAAATATGCATTCCTTCTCTGTATCTTTATTTTTATCATTTTCTTTCCTGAAATAGGACTGTACCTTCAAAGTAGTAGGTAGAGATAATGTTTCTCTTCGGAAGTCAGAAATAAGATAAACACTTCATAAAAGAATGAGAGTATAGTCAAGAAACCAGTCAACAAATAAATGCATAATTCAAAACCATCAAAAATTTGCAGATAAGGTGAAAGACACCTCCCTGCTATGGACCAGGGAATTTCATCACAGGCGTAGCACCTTCATTACCCTCATAGCCCAAGTATTTGAAAAAAAGTTTCCTGATAAGCAGTAAGATCAGGAAGGAATCAAAACCATAGGATCCAGTATGGTAGCAAGAGCAGAGGACAGGGGTTCAGGGGAAGCAGAATCTAATGAGAGGTAAGAAACAACTTTTATGGAGCCACAGGTGGGGGACATTGGGGAGAGAGAGAAAGAGAGCCTGAAGTAGACTTCCCTTTGCGTTACCTACACTCTAATCTATGTAGGAGAGAGGAGCACAGAGGCATGTTGCGTTTGTTCCAATTTTTCAAAGATAACCCCCAGGTTATACATCTGAAAATGCAGCTCTGTAGAAAATGGATTGCCCTTTAAAGATTTATGTTTAATTCCGCTTTGTGCAATGCCTACAATCAAGACAGACTTCAAACAATAGATCCTCTCACAAATCCTCTTGCAGCAGAGACCCTAACCTGGCATTCCGGGTTCGGGAACAGCTGTTATGCATGAACAAGTAAAGTAGGGCTGTGATTAGTTGCACCTTCTCTTTGACTATCCTCAAGGAATGCAGTGCTGCTGGCTTAAAAATATGGGGCACATTTTTAAAAGTTATGTTGACCTGCATGGCTGAGAATGAGTCACCAGAACATTTTAGATCTGTGAACGGATCTCTGATAAATAAGAATTATTGTTAGAATAAAAGGAAGAATAACGTTAGAAAATGATGCACATTCACATCTCAGGGAAGGACTGACGGCCCTGGCCTGGGCTGAAATTGGGCCTGGGGTGACAGGTCTGGTAGTGTTCTTGGGCCACGACACTGCATTTCCTTGGGGACCCTGCTTCCCTTGCTGTCCATGTCTTTTCCCCAGCATTTGAGGTTCTCCAGAGAAGGCACTGTCCCTATTTCAGGTGGACCCATGGTGGCCTTGACAGCAACAGCAACGATTTCAGCCAGATCCATAGCAAGATGAAGCTGCTGCCAGTAGAGCTGCGCTGTTGAACATCAACAGCAGAGCTGATCTGTGGGCGTTTTTTGTTTTTTTTCTTTACTTTTGAGTGCTTATGTGCACGATTTGGATAGGTTATTAAGACATACTTTGAAATGAATGCATGTTTCTGTCAATAGACTGACCAGATCTGAGGAGCATAACCACACCTGGGAGTGTACCATAGCGGGGTTGAAACCCTGTTCCCTCTTAGACTGTTTTACCTTCTGTTTGAGAGCAACTGCAGAGGTATGGGTGGGAACTAAACACCACATACCTTCCCTCAATCCCTTTAATAACTTACAACTAGCTTGGCTGCTCCAGTGTGCATCCCCTGCCATTTCACTGGCTCCTTGTTTCTTCCCCATCCTTTCACTGCTATCTTCCCTCACCCTGCCAYGCTCACGGAGAGCTATCATATACAGCTATCATATTCTATGTTTAGATATGAGGCAAAGAAGATTTTTAATATTAGACACTAAATCACACTTAACATTTCCAGTGACATAGCTAGGAGAACCGTACTGCTGGTCTTTATTTTATTTAAGCTCTGTGATGACTTAGAAGATTCAACTCAAAAATGTGCTACCCATGTGTCAGTGTGCTGATGCTTATAAAATGTTTTACTTGTGAGATACCAGGCAGTAATGAAAGTATACTCATGATCTCCTGGCACCCAGGAAGCACCCCCACAGTGTGGGTTGACTTGTACACCAGTTTTATTTTTTGCACATCGTAATAATTCTGCTGTACTCTGACTTACATTTGTGTAAATTATTTCTGTTAACAAGGCCTTTTCAGTTTTAATTATTTATATTTTAAGTTACCAGCATAAATAAATCACTCAGATTTTTACAAGCCACTTCTTCAAAAGCCATGGATGTACTCTTTTACTATCAGATGGCCACTCTTCTCTTTCTAAGTTTTCAGTAATAGCTTCCTTTGTCATTGCTCTTGGCTTTTATTAGCACACTTGATTCATATGAATTTCAATGCTGAAACGCAGAGTAATATTTAGTGTGAAAAAAGCAATGATTACCCAAGAATATAGGCATTAGTCAAAGGCTTGACCCCTTTTTCTCTGAATCAAAAACACCCCTGTTGGTGGAGGAGGAACATCAACCACACAAGGAGACGAAGATTTCTGAAATGCTACCTTAAGAGTATTGGTTTCACAACAAATTTACCTCAAAGAGCAAGGTATTAATTAGTACTTGGTTGCTAACATTAATCAGGCCTTCAACCCGCCATAGAAAGTAACTGCAGTCCTCAGTGTAATAAACAGGCTGTAAGATTTAAGAAGCTGAATTCTGAAAAGCAGTTCATGAAAAATTAATTTCCTTCATTTTTAATTTTTATGTTCCAGGAAACCCACTGACATGAGAACTCTTTCTGTTTCTCCTCTTCTCTTTCTTTCTCTCTCTTCCTTTTTTTTTTTTTTTTGTTAAGAAAGCAGTCAGTGCTGCCAGGCCCCAGAAAATAATAAACAGAACTAACCCCTCCCTTCCCACCTGTAGTCACAATGTGAGAACTGATATATAGGGTAGTAACAATACTGTGTCAAGGATATAAGGTCAGAGAACAGATATTACCAAAAAATTCTTTAATGCCAGTTGTATTGTAAGACAGGATTATTACATCTAAAGAGGAAGACATAAAATGCAATTAGATGCTCAGACCTTTGGAAAGCAAAATTGGTTGCTTATCTTTGCCTTTGAAAATTGTGCTCAAGCTCTCTAAGACAGGGATGTTGTCTTTGTTTTTGGTTAGTAAAATGAGTTGCAATTTGGATGGTCAGTAAGTAGCCAGGCAGATTGAGCTGAAAGACTGGGGAGCCAAAAATGCACCCACTTTATCCGAGAAAAATKCATAGTGTTTCAATCTAAAGGAGGGATTCTTGATAAAGCTAAAAAAATACTGGTATTTAAATTATTTTGAAGTGGTGCCAAAAAGCAAGCAAACAAACAAACAAACAAAAAAAATCCAGTCTCTGCCTTTCTGTCAAAGGAGACCAACAGGGGCTGCTACAGCTGGAAGTACCCCACAGTGGTTGTGCAGAGCCCTRGGTACAGCCTGGGGTAGCTGCTGCTTAAAACTGCAACACTTAAACTCAGAGGGAAAGGCGGACACAGGGACAGCAGCATATGCCTAGACATATACACCATCTGGGATAGAGCTGGGAGCAGTCACTGTCACCACCACAACCTTGGCACAACCAAATCCCTTTCTAGGTAATCTTTTCATCCTTCTTTCCCTCTACATAACAAGCAACTGAATAAGCCTTAAGTAACTGGAAAGGAAAAGAAGAATAAACAGAGCCATGTTTCATCCTCCATGTCCTCATCAGCAGAAATGGCTGACTCGAACTGGTCTCACCCAACAGGAATTTGAAGAATTCTTTCAAGGTAAATAGCAACTAAAGCAGGGCAGCTCAGCAGTGTCTCCAGCTGTGTACAAATTTTATTCCTTAGCATTAAATAAGCAATATTATTAATACTAAATATGGCTATGACTGATACTATTTTCTTGTCACACACAATTCATAATTGTCACCCAGCTACTGAAAGCTGACATGTTGTAGAACAGATTCTTGCTGTGTTGCTTCTGTGTAAGGGCAAGGGAATGCTAGCACCTCCTGTTTTGCAAACATTTAACTATAGCTAGAAGTTTTAATGTGGAAAAAAGGAGACAGTGCATATTTGAGAATTACAAGAGTGCTCCTTTCCTTACAGAAATTATTGCTACTTGCAAGCCTCAGAAAGAAATATGCCTGTAAAATGGAACCTGCCAAATAAAAACACTGCATGGGTCCCCTAGCACAAAGTGATCACTGAAATGGTTTCTTGACTCCCAGGAAGATGATTGAGATGGAAATCAGCCAAACTGGAAAAGCCTATTTGAATGGCACAAAGAAAACTAGTCCCATTTTTTGTGGTCCACAAGAGGCTGTTGTTTTTCACATCTAACCGGAGCTACACATTTGATAATAACCTCACAACCTCAATAAACTGCATGTTTCCTATCAATAATTCTTCCTGTGTTTAACCAAGGATTTCACCTCCCAATATTTTTGGCCTGGAATTTGTTCTAGAAAGTGCAGAAGGCAGATCAACAGATCCTTTTGTGATTCTGGAATAAGCTTAATGGGACCAAGTAACCCAGAAATATGACCTGACCCACTTACTAACACAAAAATCCAGTTCTGCAGGGCTGATGACAGGTCTAGGCTTGGTTAGCTACTTAAGAGCCCACCACAGCATAAGGGAGACTACTTCATCACCAGAAACTCCTGACAGCACTGTAAATTTCCTGCTGATGTATAGCTGAAATCTGGAAAAAGAAAGGAAGTCCAGAATGCCTAATGAGGCATTTTGTAGTTTCCTACAAAGTAAAATTTGCTCCAATTTCCACTTTCCCTCAATCCTAGTGGAGCATATTTTTTAGTATTCCTCAAGAGAGTTCTCATAGCTGTTGTATGAAAATACAGAATTTTGTGCTATGGCTTGTGTATTGTCCAATCTACAACACTGACATGAAAATAAGAAGAGGGGAAAAATATTTTCCTTTCCTACCTGCATTTTCTGGAACAACAACAAAAAAATGCAAAATAATGTTAAGGTGTGAGGGTCCATAAATTTACTTGATGTTCCTTTCTTTTCTTGTCTATTCAAGCATATTTTTTCTTGCCTTCATGATAAATCTGTTTACATTTTGGTGATAACTGTCAAGGCAAATCAAAACTAAGGTTAGAAAGAAATGTGAGCTATCACTGCTAAGATGCAGTGAATGGAAATGCAGTGTGCACCACCAAAAATAAGACCACAAGCCTGACTGTGAAAATTCCAAGTCAGAGTTCAAGGCAGTTGAAGGAAATGTCCATTAGGTAAGAACTGCCTCAGTGTAAACGGTTTGCTGGAGAATCTCAAATGAATGTTTGTATTAATCTTGGTGCTCCTAAAGAGCTTTAGAAGACATATATATCTCTTTTCTCAATAATGGAGAAGTTCTTGCAGCTATATCTTTATAACTTTGCAAAGCAATGGACTCCAGTTAACTAGGAATTAAGAGAACAAAGAGCAAATGGAAAACTTGTGGAGAAGGCCACAGTTCCTCCTAAAACCTCAGTGACTTTAAAACAAAAGACTTAAATCACCGTACTAAGGAAATAAATGGAGACAGATTCTGTTGATCTAGTTTTGCAGGCAGTCAAACACTGACCGAAAGCAACAAAACCTGATTTTAAAGAGCCCTAAGATGAAACATATACAAACTTAAGCATAGCTAAGTGATTTCTGTTGGCTTTCATGTTTCTTGGTAATCCTCAAACTCCCAGGTCATTCATGTGTAACTGTTTCCTTTTTTCATTGTATCTGCAGTAAGGAATAGCTTATTGATACGACATACTGCTGATGTGTCATTTGAAGCTTTCTTATTTAGCCTCTTTTAAAGCATTTTCCTCTTCTGTTGATTTTTCCTGTATTTGGAAATGGCCCAGATAGTCTTCTTTTTTTTCTTCTCTGCAGATAGGAAGAAATGACATTTGTCTGCTCTTGAGTTATGAGACAATCGAAATACAAAAGAAGAGATCTATCCTCTGTTTGTGGCAAGGCTTTACAGGCTGAGGGAGACAAGTTTTGAAACAGGCACACTGATAAGGCTTGGTTTGCATGCACACAAGTAGCCTGGCTTCATGCAACATGCCCAAACCCTTGTATCAGCTAAATTAAATACTCCTAAAAATTGCCTCTGTTTCTTGTAGTCCTGTGACTATTCTCCCATCTTGAAATTACACTTGTCTTTACCCCACCAAGCCAGTTCTGCCCAGATACTGCTCTGTCTTAACCCACCTGTAATGCCAATAATTATTCTGTTATTCTACATGCCTGCACGTCATGGCCCCAATAGGCAAAAAGCGAGTATTTTGAAATAATCTTAGCTTAATGAAAGTGCCAATCAAGACTCATGCCAATGCATTTGGAACGCTGTTAGCTGGAGCTTAAGCTAAGGTTATGGTCAGACAATCCCTGCAGAAGTGGCTACAGTGATTAAAAATAATACTGACCCCAATTCAGTTGTTAATGTTTGTTGTGTCCCTTCTGCTGTTTGTAGATGTTCCTCTTCTGAGTCAATATGAAGTCAGCTGATTTGTTTTAGATAGTCTTCAGTGGTTATTTAACCTACACAGACTGACTTGGTTCTCATGCAGATGAAGAGCTCTCATCAGATTGACCCCCAGCTGCAAGAGGACAAGGAACAATATTTTATATTAGAAAGTGGTAGCCACTCAGATCACAGCTATTTCTGTAACAATTGTTGGACACATCTTGCTCACAAGAAATCATTGACATACACTTCAACCCACAGAAAATAAAATAGTCTTGTGAGCAGTTTAGCAACTAAGTTTAACATTAAAGCTCAGAATTAAAGGATTTCCATCCCCCTTATTAAAAAACTCACTGTTATTAATTCTAGCATTTTCTTGACTCTTTTTTAAGTTTTCCTTATTTATATACTAATGCAAATGCAGGCATAYGTGCATATGGATTCTGTGTATGTATAGAACCTCTAAGTTCTTCTGCACATACAAACACATAAACACTGTGTTTCATTCTCCTGCAGTCTCTCCAGCTGTCTTTCTGTACATGGATCACAGGACCTTAACCTTTCTGTTAATATTATTATTCATTGTGTGCCTGAAGCTGACAGTGTTGTCAGTAGTGTACCACACAGACTTACTGATAAATCACCACAATAATGGAGTCTATCATGTAGCTGGGGTTATATGTCATACTGTTTTATTATACATTTACAGTGGCACCTTGAGCATACCTCTGTTTATGTGGTAGAAATTCATATTTACTGTTTGTATTCATAGGTGAAGCATCCAGTTTCTTCACATATTGGTCCACTAGATTGCAAACCTGAATTACTCTCAAAGTACTGCATAAAACAGAAGTATCCCTCAGGCACCATTCCATTTTATAAGGAGCATTTTTACTGTGTTATTGACAGTGAATTGTGCAACTCTTGAATAAATGGTGGCAGGTGTTTTTATTTTGTTTTTCTATTTTTGTTATTGTTGACAYAGACTAGCCCAAGACTTTTTAAACTTTACCTTAATATTGTTTCTGGATAGGTGGGCTTGTTAAGATTTGATCCATCCCTTGTGGTTATAGAGGCTCATGCCCATTAGATAGGCTCATCTGAAAGACAGTTTTGACAAGTAATACTGACACTGAGTTTCTGATCTCAGGTCATAATTTTTCAGAAGTATGTAAAAGTGTTTAGCACTCTCAAGTATTCACTTTTAGGTATGATTCATTTTTTGTGTTCACCACTGAGTGCTGGGAATATGCTCTAAAGTAGTTTTGGTTCCCACTGCATTTGACAGATGAATGAGCCTATGCTGGAAGAAAAAAAGGGAAGAATTATTTGAAGTTGTTTTTAAAATCTGCTGATTGCACGCCCATTGGAAACTGTCATCTGTGGGCATACACCTTTGATGAATGCAGACCTTTACATCAATCTTTCATGCAACTAAAACCTCCATGCATCCAAAGAGCAGCCTTACAACCCTCTCTCAACACACCAAAGAGCACTTTGTAAATGCTGCTGTTCTGCTAGTAAAGCAAAAGTTGCATATTCGAAACCAAAAGGGTTTTGTTGTATTTTATTTTAATTAATCATGACTCCTTGCAAGAATCTCTCTCTCCTGTTATAGTGTGCTATATCAACTGCAAAATATGAGATCTGAAAGTAGAGCATGGGTGTGATGTTTCCTGCTATAGAAAGGCACCATGCTGTAGAGCCCTCTGCTGTTCMGCCTTGTTTAGCCATGCTGGTGACTTTCCAGTGGCAAGAAAACTGTGAGATATGGCATTTTGGAAGTTCAGTAGGTGCTTCATGGCAAGTAGGACACAAGGAAGTGTGGGACAATGATGCTTTAATTGGCACATAGTGAGACTAATAAAGTTATATGATTTAATTCTTCAACAGCTTAAGGAAAAGAAATGACTAGAGGTAAAGAACTGAAGAGGGGAATGGGAAACAAATATTTTATTCTTTAGTGTGTATGAAAATGTAAAAGAAACAAGAGTTTGGAAATGGAAGAGTTAAGTACATTAAAACATAAAAGAAACAAAAGTTTGGAAATGGAAGAGTTAAGTATCACAAAATGTTTCAGTCTTATTCCCTAATCTGTGTATTTTATGGAGTAGAATAATTAATGTGCAAACATTTTCATGGCCAGCCAGATAGTTTTATTTCAAGAGTGATGGAAGCATATTTGTGTTTTTGTGCTTGTAAAAATACTAACTCCATAAAATGATGCTTTTCCTTTTTTAGGCCATTTCAAAGAGAAAAAAAAATCAGTTTCAAAACAACATTGCATGTTGTCTTAAAATGTCAGTCCATTTTAGCTTGTGCCTTAAAAGAAATTTGACATTTTAAATCAAACTATTGATTTGAAATGAAAAATAAAGCCTAAAAACATTATTCTATAGTTTTTTCATTTTGGTTATTTGACTGATCTCATCTCATTGAAAGTTCCTATGATTGAACCAAAATTTAAACAAAAAAAATAATTATAGCTACTTTGTTCACAGTTTGTTGTGAAATATATTCTACTTGCTGACCACTTGCAGCAGAAGCTTACTTATGTAAACAATAATGTAGTACAATGTATAACAAAAATACATGCAGTGGCGCCTTAATAAACACTGTATTTCATACTTATGGGAGGCCATCAATATTGAGAATAGCAATAAGGAACTAAGTTCTGCTTTTGCAAATTCATGTTTGTATTCCTTGCACATATGAGTAATCACACTGAACATATGTGAATGCAGGAGAGAAACCCTAATAGACTGTTGGGTTGATAAAATGTAAATTTTCTTTGAAGTTTTACAAATGTAGATTTAATATAACTATTGCCATGCTTAATATTCCTTTGCACAACTTTCATCATTAGTTTCTTTAAAACCTAGAAAATCCTTACATGGACACAACTGTAAGAATTTCCACTGTTGCTTTACATTTCTTGTGGCTAGCTTCATGACATTTTACATTAGAGATGTTTCTGTCTTATATAACAGTGCAAAAAAAAGTATCATGTTTTGTTTATCAGGTTATAAAATTGTCCTATCTCAGATTTCAGCTACCAAAGACAGTTTTCTTTTGTGCCCAAGTTCCCAGTACCTTCAGAATCTCTCAACAGCACTAACCTTCAGATCTTTCAGAGTGGATTCATTTACCCCCAAAATGATACTTTCCCACAGTGTCTTAATTGATTTCATCAAAGTGTCTCTGATGAGTTACTTCTGAATGAATGTCATGGTGGAGAGGACCTCAATGGAGAGCTCAGTCACTTCATTGAATCCATTTTGACTGCTGTATGAAATGACAACTAATTTCAAGACTTTGGCTTGCAATCACTGATCATCCATGTCGGAAAGCCTTAGTTTAGTTTTTAATTCAACTGGTTTACTTAAAGCTAGACCAGTCAGGTTCACTTCATTACCAGGAAGAAACTTCTGCACAAGTCCTTCAGTTGCTTTCCTTCAACTGTTTCATCATTTTTCCATTCTTTAATGAGCAGAAAGCAAAGTACACCAGCTTCATTTGTCATGCTTCTTTAAGGGATGTGCAGTGATTTTGTGAAAGTATGCTTTTTTTGAAGCTGTGAAAGATGCACCACCATCACCATCTTTTCCAATAGGACAAAAGCTTCTCTCTTTGGTTGAGCTTTTGTTTCCCCCTCAAACCCTTGTAAGTGTTCCATGTTAGGCAAGATCATTTAGAGAGGCTTTTTAAAACAATTTAAGAACTTGTATTTGCTACAAATATGTATTGTGACTTTTGGTACAGAGGTACGATTGATTTGATATACCACCAGCTCCTTCAGATAACTTGTTTTTCCTATTTCATGTAATCCCGGATGTTGGAGGAAATGTGAAATTTACACTGCAGAAAGTCCTTCAGACTGCCTCCTGATTTTCACTATCTGTGTCCATGTTTTGAAGTCCAGTGGCAGCCTGACTCTCTTCTTGTCTCTTATCTCGCACCGCTTATGCTTTCTGCATCATCCTGGAGTTACTGACACTAGAAAGACAGACAAGAGTTTAGTGCTATGGTTCATCAAGCTAGCCTGACTTTTCCATCCTCCAGTGCTCCCAGAATCCAAGGGCAGAGGTCGAATTAAACTTTGTAATCACTGTAGCACAAGTGTAACCTGTGTTTGGAGTCCAGGCTACATGTTCCTGAATTCAGTGAACCGTGCTTATAAATCTGGAGACACTGCACCCCTCAAAAACAATTTACATAGTAATGAAATCTTAAGGAAATGTTCTCCTTAAAAGGTTCAGTTCCTTGATCCACTTAAGAAAATGACTTTGAGGAAAGTACTGCTCAATTTTTATCATTATGACATGCTATGGCAACCATCATCCGCAGAACTATTTTTTGACCAGAAGCAAATTTGTTCAGCCCTACTTGAAAATTGGTTAGTTACACTAATGAGCTGTTAAACGCGCTTAGTGCTTTGGAGCAGTATCTTCACAAAGTATCTGCCACCCTGGTATACTGAGGATCAAGGCACATTGTAAGTAACATCAATGCCTTCTAAGGAATAGAAAACATGTTTTCAAAAAAGTTCTCTAGATTTATATAACTAAGAGGTTGCTAGTGCACTAGTTCATTAACTCACTCTTGCTCTTTGGTCTGATGTAATTCACATTTGCTGCAACACATAATATAAAACCCTTCCAATTAGCTGTGCTTTAAGTTGAAAAAGTGAAAGAGGAGCACATGATTCCATATATTATATGTGAAAGTATGTGTTGTATATTACTTACAAATTTTTATATCATATAAGTATTCTGAATGACATAGTGACGAAAACAGTTTTAAGTCCAAGAAATAACTGAATGTCATGGATATTTCCCTTAGATTTGTTATTTAGTCTTTCAGGCACAAATAGAGAAAACATTGACTGAATTTCTTGGGAAATATTCTCAACTAGAATTAATCAGTACAGCATTATTGCCTTTAATAGAGTTGTGCAGTTTCCACTATATAAAGAGCTGGATATGCATTAAAAAATGAAGAAAAAAATCAGTTGAAAAGCAAAACACAAAGCAAACAAGAAAATCAACAAGGAAGAAAGAGATATTAATCTGTCAGTAAAGCAGTTGTAGTGTTTTATAAGAACAGCTGGTGTTTTTTCATTTTGTGAAAAATATCAATGTTCCCAATTTGTCTTGTGTTCCTCATCACACTGACTATGAGGTCTTGAAATTTTTTTTGTGTAAACCCTGCTTTCTCTAAATAAACAAACAAACAAAACCATGGGAGAAAGAAGCATAGAACCATTCTATAAAAAAGAAGGAGGATAGGAAGAAAGTAGAAAAAACATCCTTCCTTTTGCCAGAACCCCATTGCAAGGCATCAGATCCAGATCCAATTAACTGTGTGCTTAATAGTCCTCAACGCTCTCATTTCAGACACATATTAGGATCTTTTCTATGATCACCCACTTAATCTTCCTTATCAAAACCTGGGCCCAGGACTCTAATCTCTGTCTCAAACCTCAGAGATAAAGACTGGATAGTGAAAACTGCTAGGGCCAAAACAAGTACCATTTTGATGGTCAACAGATTTTCTTCCCAGACATGGTCCCATTTATTATAAGTAGAACAAGGGATGGCAACTGAATGCTACAATGAAAGACTTCATGCAGGGAGGTGTAGATGCCACACTGCAGTTCTTTGCTAAAGTGAGAGCAATCCATGACCACAAAGTATATCCTATGGTAGTCAGCACCCTTAATAATCAAATGACCCTGAATTATAGCAGCTAAAAAGCCAAGGAGGCTTGGATACTTGATTGCATGCTGTGGGTCATGACATGAGAAGATTAAATACCTATTTAGATAGACTGGGTCCGAATGACTAAGTGTTGAGTTGTCTGAGGACCTTTAACTGGGATGATCAAGTCACAAAGTGGCTTTGTTAGTTTGGCACTGTGACTTGTGACACTCCTTATTTTTTGTGTCCCCCTGATTTCCATATGAAATACAATTAGTTTGCAAGTAAAAGGATAATCCCTCCTTCCATATCACCACTTAGTTATACATTCCCTAGGCTCTGACAATCAGTATCTTGCTTGTCAGCAGTAATAATAGAGATTTTGCAGGCCAGATCTGGATCCCAGCTATACCTCTAAGACCCAATGTCTTTTGATTATGCCTTCCTTTACAAMTCTGAGCCTGAACAATTGTACTAAGAATCTCTAAGGGTCTACCTGGGCCACCAAAACCTCTCCAACTGACAATGATGTAGAAAAAAGACACTTAAGAGGATGTAATACAGGAAACCTGCTCAACTTTGAGAGTCCACAGTGGCTACAGTGACTGACATTGAGAACAAATATGAAAACTACATTTGGATTTGTAAATTATGAAAATATGGTATGGAAATCAAAAAGCCACAGGAACCTTATCTTTTTAAAAAATCCTTTCTCTGGATAGAATCATATGTTAATAGACTTTACTTTTCACACTTGCTAGGCTTCAAAACCTATTTGCTCTTTGATAGTTTGCAACAAAAATGAATTATTGCATTCTCAAAAGACCTCTCTAAATTAAATTCAGGGCTGTTTTTCTTTTCTTGTTCTATCTTTACTTCTTCTTCTACCCTTCTGTCATTTTAGAATTAAAACATTGTTGAGTAATTTAATTCTCTAAAACACCAATTCTCTCACATACAGAAGTTGGTTCAAAAAAAAAAAAGTTTTATGAGATCTCCAGGAAATATTTAATTATTACTCTTTAATAGCAGACATTATCCCTTCCATTAAATCAGATACGCTATCTTAATTAATGGCTATTCCATACTGGATACTGTGTTACAAAAATTTTACAAGTCAATTCTCTCCCTGAAAACGCAGTGCAATTACCTCATACGAAATTACAAAAAGACTTAAAATTGTAAATATGTAAATTGTAAAAAAAAGTGAATAAAATTGTAAATATTAATGTAAATATCAGTTGTGATAAAGGCTGTACAGATCATGGATTATGGCTCCAAGGATTTCAAGTTTTACATCAAAAGACCCTTTCTCCATGAGACCACAATCATCCCAAAGGTACGGTTCCCCTTCACAAGGTTTTTTTTTTTCATGAGTAGTGTTGATTAGTCCACTGTTAGCAGACGCCAATGAAAAACCTTTGAATGAGGCAATATGAAGCTGTATAACTTCTGAGAAAGTAGCATCTCCATGAGTTCACCACTCTGTGCTGGTTCCAGATACTGCTTTATGCAGTGTTCTCCCAGTACCCCACTGAATGGACATTGCATGGTACCAGATATTGGGGATTACACTCTGCAGTTGACTTTTCCTCATTGCATATGAATATAGGTGCACACAAGCAAACTGTCCCATGATTTGTTTCTGTTGAAGAAGTCAAACTTATATTTCAAAGTGAATCAAATAGTTTCAAATCATCCTCTGATTTATCAACTCAATGGACTGTATATAAGCAGGAGTAGGATCTAAATACTGTGAGAATAGAAAAATGGCATGTGATTTTACTTAATTGTTCTTTACTATAACTTTCACCCTATGACATTAAACATATGCTCTTTTTGAAAATAGTCATTAACCTTTCACATGATGTATAACTAGCTTTATCACTCCGGAAAAAAAAAATCCCACTTTGAGTTCTGAAAAGAAGGCCCATTGGGAGACACACAAATGGTAAACCACACCGAAGGACACAAAAAGGCCCATAAAACATCAGTAGGGTTATAAAGGTCTATGGATTTTAATTGCTGTGTGCCATTGGGCCTTTACAAAGCAATCAAGCAGGCAATCTCCAAAGACAGCCCTGCCATAATACATTTAACAATAGAGTTCTCACCCCATCAGCAGACTAGGGTTTATGAAGGTCCCAATAGCAATTAATGACCTTGTACGTTGAGAGAAAAAGACAAAATTACTTAAATTGGCTACCCTTTTTGGCTATGTATCTTAAGTGTAGGGAAGCATAATTTCAAGACAAGGAATGTAAAAGTTTTGATAAGATAGACAAAAAATATTCTTATCAGTCTGATGTTCCTGTCTACGCATATTTTCAAAAGGTTCCGAAATCTGCCTTTCTGATGCTACCTATGGGATGTTTCTGAAGTGCATAGACTGTTGACAGTAAATGGAAGATTTCACTTTGGCTGGCATATTATAATATCCTAACTACAGAACTTTATTCTTCTTGAGAATAAGGTGGAGAATTTATTCTTCTGACATAAAATAATAGCAGTAAGCAGGGTTATGTGGACAACATTGTTAATTCTGAGGAATAAGAAGTGGAAACTTTTTCTTATTTTTATGTTTTCCTTCTTGTTACKTATGTTTTCTAACACAATGAAATTTTACAAGGCTCCAAATTATGGGGTGGATGATAACAAGCAAAAAGTACTCACTGCAGCCTGAAGATGAGCAAGCCCTGTAACTAATTCTGGAAAAAAAAATGGAGAAAAATAAATGAATGTCAGTCCCTAGAATGAGCACACATGCTAACTTTTATACAGTATTTGGTTAAGGGAAAATTTTAGAATTTTGAGGCTGTACCAGAGGAGAATGTAATCATGTTTTTTTCTGCTGTGAGATGAACATTCCTGTTGTGCTTGAGGTGTTAGATCACCTCTGCAAAAGAGGGGCAACTAATTAATTATTTTTTATATTAATTCTTTTTTGTACAGCAAAAAATCCAGACGTATACCTAACTAAATAATCCACTTAATTCGCCTAATTTTCTCCTTCATTTTAAAGAGCCTACTGTATTCCATAAAGAATAAAGCCTCAGGACATGACCCATGTAAGGATGGCTATAAAATTAATAATTTTCTGGAATTTTCATTTACAATCTGATCTAATCCTTGTCTCTTGAACCCAGTTTAATCAAGCTTGAATACACAAAGAAATCCAATTATTCTGCTGTTATGGAACTACTATAAWATTATCTTTAAAGGTGAGAGAGCCATTTGGTAAATAATGTGAATTCTCTCCAAAAATGCAAGTTAAAATGTTTCATTGTCCAACAAAAGAAGCCGCACACACAAATGCTATTTCTGTGCTCAGCTGACAAAAACAACTGCACTTGCAGAGAGGTGATATACACAGCATCCACACTGGCAGTATTCCAGGAAGACTCCATCCTATCCGTGCTGCCACTTGTTCTGTCCATTCTGGTAAGCATCCATATCTCTCTCCCTTTACCTGTCTGCTTATAGCAGGCGCAAATATAGATGAATAGCTAGAATATTAAAACAGATATAAAAGAGATATTAGCTTAAATAGTCTATTTCTTCTCTATGCATTCTTTTTATCAGTTTACACAGTTTTCATTAGTATACAACCTTGGCAAGTAAAAGAGATTTGACCGGGGAATATTTGGAATCTAATGATATTTTCTGATAGTACTTTTTTTTATTTTACTTGCATTACTTTTCCCCTGTAAAAGAACAATCTAGCCACATTACTGAACACTTTCTATTTTAAACTGAAATACCAAATTGTATTGCAGTCTTCGAGATTTATCTTCTAGCTGTAGCTGGTAAGAGAGATGTGTCTCAGAACAGACTGGGTATGGCTAATGATAAACATGCTCATTTAAAATCAGTTCAAGGATGTGGGGAAATTACATCTGTCCCTCTCTCACACATACACTCAGTTATAACAAAACAGAAGTAGTRTGTATGTTTGTAGAATAATTGTTCATGCTTCTAGAGTTCAAAATAACACAAGCTATAAATGTTTTCCAGAACAAATTCATGTAGCCCTCCAACTTTTCTAATACCGTGGCTACTCAGGATTTCTAATCAAACTCCAGAGTTGGGGGGGGTGGGGAGTGGTGGTGAAATCTCTGTCTGGAATAAAGTGGAACAGAGTTTGTAGGAGCCATAGGGAGGAGCAGTTATTCAGTAAAAAAGTGCCACAACTTTGTATTTCTCTCAGAAAAGATGGGCTAACATTGCAATTCTAGCATGGGGCTGAACCTGTGCTTGGAGCTATTTGCCTTGCAGTCACACCATGAGGAATGAAATCCTTTCACAGTCGAGGGCCTGAGCGGGCATTGGGGCTTGCCATGGGATGAAAGTATTCACTAACTTACATGGGCACCACTATAAATATCATTGCCTTCGGATGCACACTATGGCCGATATTAGGTAGTGAATTCAGGGGTCTTTCTGTCATTGCACAGAGCAAATGCAGAAAAAAGAACAGAAACAGACTGAAGGAAATCTCTTTGGAGAAAAAAATAAAAGAAAATCTTTGAAGGGTACAGTTCATTAACCTCAGTAATGACAACAATGATTAGAAAGGGGATTGGTACAAGTAATAACACTGATCAAGTCACACATCTGTAAAATGGTGGACACCCTTGGTTGGAAAACACTGGCAGGAGAAGAAGGGTGAGCATATACAAACTGAGCATATACAAACCACTAGATCGCTTCTGATTTTTGGTGAGAACAGATAATACCACTTTGTGATGAAAAACAAGCTGGACAGGGAGTTTCTCATGTTCAGTCTGCAAAGATCTTTCTTTCAATGAAATACTGGGCTGAAGAAAACAAAGGGATGGAAAACATTATGTAATGGAATTGAAACGTATGCTGGAAAGTAAAAGATAGAATATGGAGAATTCCAAGAGAGATGGGGAAGAGAATACAAAAATACTTTAAAGAAAACATTAAAAGAGGAAAAGATAAACTATAGGGTTAAAAACAATTTTTAAGGACCTTGTTTTARTTCGGGTCAAACTGGCAGTAAAAAAAAATATTATTCTGTTTTGTGGGATTATTTTCATGAAAAATAAATAAATTCAGAATTAGAAAGTCACCTGAAATGGAAGGTATTCTTTAAAACATTTTAAAACTTTTTCACAGTTATGCTTATGGAAAAAATAGAACAAATAGTTACCATATATTGAGTTCATGGAGGCTCTGATAACACAGTTTAATTTAATTTTTAATACAGGATTTAAGGGAGTATTTGCATCTCTCAACTTCAGATAACAATCTGAACTAGTTAAGATAGCTGGCTAGATTCGCAAGGCTGCTTCGAGAATCGAAGAGAGATTTTTCTCCAGAGAGCCAGCTACAGCAGGGTGATAGCACAGATGCTCTCTCTGGCCTTTGCGGGTGTTTCTCTGTCTCCACCAGCTATAGAAGGCAGCTTCTTCGCTGATATGTCAGGTGTTGTGAGCATCCCCTTCTGTAAAGGATCTACTCTCTGTGGTAGAGAATTTATTTCAATGCTACAGTTTGAATTCATTTAATTGTTGAATTTAGTCATTTTTTACTTAGGCTTGAACCCTGAAAAATGCTTACACTTATTCAGTGCTGTTAAAGGTTCTTAAACCATCCCCAATGAACAAATACCAGATCATGGGCTGATTATTAAGCTAACAAAGCCCTTCTCTCTCTATCTTGCAGGAAAGGGTTGTATGTATGTAATTATCAGACTGTTTAGGGTAGAGTTTTTTCTTTCTGTGGAGAAGAGATGATGATTACATGTTTATAAGTATTATATCACATTATATACTGTATGAGTGCATATTACATTATATTGCATAAGTTACTGTACATGCAATATTATTATATTATATTATATTAGAGTTTTTTCTTTCTGTGGAGAAGAGATGATGATTACATGTTTATAAGTATTATATCACATTATATACTGTATGAGTGCATATTACATTATATTGCATAAGTTACTGTACATGCAATATTATTATATTATATTATATTATATTATACTATAGTATAATATATTATTTTATATGCAGTATTACTCTGTTACAATTGATAAATGAAAACATTTTCAAGCATGGATGAAAGATCTTTTTGTGCCTTATTTTTTTATGAACAGAAGTTAACATTAATTTTCTTCCTGAGAAAAATCTTATCTCCTGTATATGTTTTACCTTTACGCTAGACTGTTATGCCCAAGGAACAAAACTATTGACTACGTTTTTTAGTACAGAACTTTAAATACTATTTTTGGCCTGGATGTATCAAGTATTTAAAAAATAAGGACTGACATCTTTGATGGTTTCATAATATTCTATAGAAAACCAATGAAGAGAGCAGAAGACACACAAGGTTACAAGTAGAAGATACAAAGGACACACTAGGTCAGCGTCAACTTGTGACAAAAAAGGAACAGTCTGAGTTTCTTAGGTGGTTCAGGCCAAAGTACATAATATTGTTGCATCTACACAGATGATGCAAGTTGACATTATAGAGACCATGTTATCATAAGTCTGAGTACTGTGGGGTCTCCTAATCAACTGGAGAGTGTTAGAAAACACTAAGCCCATGTTCTCTAAGCTAGAAGCAATTGTACAGACTTTAAATGACATTTAATTCCAATCATCCATGCTCTGGGTTAAACAGATCATAGATTGAACACTTTCTTGCTCATAGTTTTGTATTGTAATGACACATGGCTAGAACGTATGTTTTTATCATATCACCTTCCTTTTCTTGTTTCTTCTTCAGTTCTGCACAAACTTATTAAGTTTGTTCATTTCCCAGAAATTAAGCAGATTTTTAAGTATCTTGCTTAAACAGAGCCTTAGATTAAAATTTCTTTGAAACAGGGAGGTGTCTTCTTACATGCGTAAACCAAAAACTTCACAGTAATAGAATTTAAAATAGAAAAAAAAATAGTGACAAGGCATACACCAAAATATTACTGATAATACTTCTGCCGCTACAGTAGCAAACTGGGTGGTTGTGCCTGAAATGGTGATGCTCTTTCAGGCGAGGCAAAGCACAAAGACTGCTTGCAATAAGCAGAGAGAACCAAACCATTGACCTGCTATTGTTTCGGCTGCTGTTAAGGAGGCACGTATTGGATATGAGGATAAATGCTTTATAGGAACACGGAAGAGCTGCAGAGGCAGACACATAAAGAGGGATTGTGCAAGTCACCACAACAGAGAAACTATTTTAAGAGATAGGTTGTGGCCCACAGAAACTCTACGAGAAGCAGCTGAGTAGGAAATAGGATGAATATTACTAGACAGAATATTTACCTACATTCAAAGACAATTTTGTCAATAGTCAGCATGATTCAAAACCAGTAACGTTTTAAAGAAAATTCATGGTCTTAATCACTAGTTCCTAAAAGAAAGAAAAAAAGTCTATTTAGTAGATAATGCCACTTTAGACAAAAAATTAGGGTGATATCTGTGAACATACTGTGTTTTCCCAGAAGTAAATGTTTTTTCTAAAATAAGTTGGGGAATTTGTTCCCTCTGTTGCTTTGATTTGATATTTTGTCTTACCTGATGGAACAGACTTTCTCTATTATGATTGTTATTTTGATTTCATGTGATTGCTATCTTTTAATTGACTTCAGAGCATCCAAAGCACTAACGTATAGGTGGTTTTGTAATTTGAAAAGAAAAGAAATAAATAGGCTAATTATAGCTCTCTATGTTCCTAAATACATGTATTTGCTTTTGCACATCATGTTGTGGTAAAAAGTTCAGCAAGTATTGATGTGTTATCACTTGTAAATATTTATTTTTCTGGTTTATAGTCCTTTATTGCATGAGATTTTAAGGAATGCAACATAGGTGCATAACTTCTGGATTACTCCAATCAAAGTTACAACTATTATTTTAATTTGAAACTCCTCTTCAGATACCATAAGTAAAGCAATAACACCTTTCAGTCACAAAACTAGGAAGTTTTAGTTTTGATGAGCAATGTATATAGACAGACAAACTCTATCACTACCAACTCACAGCCCACTAAAATACAACGGGATATCTAGTGAGTTCCTTGAGCTGTTGAGCTGTGAGCATTTAATGTGATCTTACATGAGGCTGAACTTGGTATTGTGATTATTCTTGGAGTTCAAGGAGGGAAAGCTGTCCTTTAAGGGAAAGTAATTCCTACTAAATTTGCATGAAAAGTTAAAAAAAAAAAAGAGACCTGGAAATAGGAAGACAAATAGATTTTTCAAAAGCATTGATGTGTCTCAGAATGCAATTTATCTTAAAAGTCAGTAGGGGTCTTGTTCCCCTGCTAGGATGTAGGGGACCCAAGGCACAAGCCCCACACTGACTTGAACAAAAATAGATTTTGACCTGAGGAAGTTTGTTTACACAGAAATTGCCCAACTATTATGGTTTAGATAGCAGTTTTAAGTGACACAAATTCCTAGGTGTGGATGCAAGCTGTCCCTATGGTAAGGTTTATCTCAGCTTTGTTTATTCATACACACTTTCATGCTGCAACTCTATAACATATGCGTCTTAGAAGTCTCTGCTTAGGTCATAGCAGGTCGAACCATTTCATACTACATTCATTCTGCTTCACAGAATGAACATTGTAAACAATTACAGATTTTCAGCAGAGACTGCTTTGAGTAAATTCATGATGAGAAAGTAATTCAAAAGACAGAACAATTTCTGACAATCTGCGTATTAAGATCTGCACTGCCAACCTCAAATACCAAGCTATTTGTCTTCTGAGCTTGCTTCCATTGTCTGCGGTTTATTCCAACCATTAAGTTCAGGGTATCAGGGTACCATTATTTCACTTCTTTTTTTTGTTCAAGTGAACTAACAATTTTAATTAATCCACATTATGAGAAGAAGAAAGAACATTTCTTAGACTGTATTTAGAAAATGACTGATTAAGTGGAGCATGTGTAACATTAAGTTCTGCAAAAAGGTTTTCAGAAAGGACTTGATTATGATGTGAATAAATATCTGCTGGGGGCAGCCGGTTGCCAAACTGTAGTCATAACAAATGTGTGAGTGGTTCTGTCATTCAGTATACCACACTTTGCCAGCAATTAACTGCAGGAAGAGACTAAAGAATGAAATTCCTTTCTTGTGATGGGATGGACAGACCTGCTGAGAGAGGACAGAGTTCTCAGCAGCCAGATGGATCCACCTGACTTAGCCTCAGACATCTCATTTTGATGAGCTAGCCACTTAAAGACAATTTAGAATTGCGCTTTTCAGTTTTCTTCTTTACTTGCTGCTGCTGCCCAATTGACTTTTTTTATATCTTTACAGTCTTCCACTTCCCCCCCCGTTTCACACATCTCTTGCTGTACACTCAAACTTTCTCTATGGCAGGCCCTCAGCCTCCCAGTTTTTGGTGTGCAGTGTTTTGATGTCACTTTATCTTCATCTGTTTTCCAAAATTTATTTTTAAATAAATATTCAGGGTTGATAGTTTTCTCACACCACCTTTCCATGCAAGCACTCTCACAGCTTCTCCCAGCCATTCTTACCTATGCAGTTGGAAAAAAAACAAATTAAGAAAAGGAAATGAGGCATGCATGTTTGAAAAAGACCTGAGGAAAATGGATGGACAAGTATTCCTTCAAGTTTTGAGTCAGGCTGCAACAGCAGAAGAAGGAACCAGGTTCTTCAGTGAGCAGACATCAGGGGATATTAAAAGCTGGATGGATATAGTGTTTGATAGGGGAGGAAAGCTGAAAACAGAAATTGAGTGGGGAATGTCACCAGAGGAAGCTTTCCTGTGAGATGCTTCAGCTTTGGAAACTGCTCCCCTCTTGATTTATCAGAGTCAGATTTTAAATGTTTTGGTAACACTGCAAAGCCAGTCTTGCTCCCTTTTTGTAACTGGAGGGGGCATTTTCTCACACAGAATTTGCCTATGCTCACTGTTTTTTTTATTTATATGATAGTTGTTTAGAAACAGCTCATATAATATCATATAAATATGGTGGACAACTATTTTCTGCACATTTGAAGTAGCCAAAATACTAATGATTTCAAAGTCAAACAGATTCTAATGTACTTCGTTAAATGAGATAAGATACTGCAGCTTGTGATCACCAGACTGTATAGAGTAGTGAGACTAAAGGCACTTGAATCTTTCATGACTCCTGCAACCAGAAAGTATCACAATATCGGCAAATATCATGCTATTATTAAACCTTTGGTACAAAGGTCAATGAAGTTTTAGGGCACTTTGTATGGAAATGATAATCTCATTTTCTTTCCTTACTAAATTTTTGACAACTAGTTGATCTGGTCTTTCAGAAACTGGGACTTCATGGCCAAAGTAATAATAAAAATATGGTCCTGGGAATCTTCCCTTCTTCCCTGGATCCTGGATTTAGTATCCCAGTACCACCTTATCGCAGGACATGCAGATCCCCAAAAGGCACTTGCTGGCTTGAGGAAAGGAAGGGGAGGCAGAGTGTAGACCGTGTCCCTCCATTTCCCTTCTCTGTTGTAGGGAACAGCAGATAAGCAGCACCAGCCTGTGCTGGAAAGGATGATTGACAGCAGAGATAGGAGCACAGTCGAGGCAGGAATTGCAGGACAGGGTTGGACCAGATGACCCAAACTGGAGTGTATTGCAGGAGTCAGGGAGACTACAATAGCAAAGTGGATAGCCATAGGGAGAGCACGAAGATTATCGACTGGGGAATTTCCTCACCATCAAAAATGCTTGCATCTGTGTTAGGGAAGACAAATACAAAAACAAATGCTCTGCACAGTAATTTCATTTCCTACAACCTTGTCTGCTGAGAAAGAAGGCTGTGGTCTTGTGCTTCCAAACTCAATTTATATCATAGGGAATATTAATCCACCTATTAGTACAAAGGTTATTTCTTCTACACTTCATACTGCTCAAGTTAAGGAGAAGACAGGAAATGAATGACAGGCAAGTTTTTTCTTGCAGTGATATATTTGACAGAAATGGGGAAGGAGAGAAATACAAATTATTTTTTGCAAAGCCAGGTGACTAGGATCCAGCTTGTCTACACAACCAAGATTACTGAGGATTTGAGGTCTGTATTCAAAGTTCTAGAGCCAGTCAACTTGAAGGACCATTAAAAGTAAATCTCAGAGGGAATTTCTGAATTCTATTTATCTAACTAGGCTGTCCTACTTTTGTTCAGGTTCTTCTAGCAGAGGATGTGATAGATCAAGCCATATTTCTTTTAATGGGCAAGAGTATATTTCTGTTTACTGTCCTGTAATTCCATTCCAAACTCTTGAAATGATTTTCCTCTTTCTTTCCAACAAAAACAATCAGTTCTGTGCTCTAACCAGGAATGAATGTTTCGTTTCCAAAGCAGAATATTTTAGATAATTTTTTCTATATATGAGCATCCAAAATTTTTTGTTCACTTTTCATGAGAAACATGAAGGATGGAAAGAATAGGATTAAAAACCAGTAGAATGTTCTGCTGAAAAGGTGGACAGTTTCTCACAAGATAAAATCCTTTCTTTCATTCACAGGAGATGGTGGGGACAAGAAGGTAACGGGCCCCTGCAAATTTCCACTGATTCACTTCCCAGTATTCACTTCATCTGGACAAGTCTGTTCAAGACTACACTTCGGATATAACTGTTGTCCTGCACAGGAAGTCTGTAGCAACTTTTCATAGATAAGCAACATGGGCAACACTTCTGAAAATGGATTTTAGAACCATCCAGTAAGGACTAAACTTCACCAAAGTCAGTGGAAAAAATAAGAAATATAATTCTTAAATACTGCTGAATAGTTGCCAGAAAACTTCTGCCTTTACAATTGCAACCAACTTGCAAAGTTATGTAGTTACAAATATTGTAAAAAACTTTTCTGGGAAGAACAACATTATCTTTCCAACTGTTTAAGAAGGAGGGTTGGCTAACAGTGCAGATTTTTTATGTTTATTTTCTGTTGCTCTTAATAAGCTTCTTAATTTACTATTTTGGCAACTGCCAACAGATTTCTTTTATTTCCTGGAGTTAAAAGTGCAAAAATGAGGTGCTTGTTCAGTCTATTTACCTTTTCTTGCATGTATGCACCATGAAAAAATGCTAAACTCACAAAATGGTGCAATTACATTTATTGCTTTTCTTTTGGTATTTTCCTGATTCGTGCGTGGAGAAAGAATGTTCCAAGGAAGCATTCAACAAGATACTGCTTATTTACCTTTTTCTCCTCCTCCTCATTCTCATGCAGAACAAAACAAAACAAAAAATATATTTATGAGTGCAAAAATTACGCTAGTGTCATTTATTTCACYGTCAAAAATATATCAGTATAGATGTAGAGCTAAAAACAAACATCACCCTTCCCTAATGAAAAGGCTTATTTAGGAGTAAACTGATCTTAGTAATGTATTAAATATCTATGCTGAGGAGCAGATTATGTAAGAAATATTTTAGGGGTGTCAAACATTTTTCTTCTGACAATTTTCTTCCAAAATGTAACTGAAGGAATCTTCATCCATCTTAGCTTTCCAGTTTCCAGATCAACTATTAGAATGTAGAAAATTCAATTATATAGGCATTTGTATCAGGAATAAAACAAACCTTTAAACCAAACATGATGCATCATGTTGACATAACAAATGTGGACATTAATTAAAGAGCAGCAGAACCCAGCAGAGAAGTTTGCCCTCCAACTGCTTGACCTGAGGTAATAACAATGTTCCTTTAACTAGAGCTGACAGATTTTCTTGTGTTAGTCTTGAATCACTAAAGTTGCCACCCTCAGTATGAATAACCATAGCCATATGTGTGACATCACACACAACAGGCAAGCTACAGTTAACTACTCTTTTATTTTGCTGTCTTTTCCTGAGTTGATTTTTTTATRTGATATTAAGATTTGGGCATTCAGATATAGGCTGGGATTCTGAACCTCCCTTACATACATGCATGTGTGTTTACAAAATTCCTGGGTGTTCAGATGCAGGATTTCAGGTGGTGCCACAGCAGATCAACACTCATACGTTATTGGTTAAAATCAAGGTACCCAGCATGTATTGTAAATCCAGTCATGTTGCCCTTACAAAGAGCTGCAGCCCTACAAGGATCATTCACTTCAGCCAATTAACATCTAATGCTTCTATCCTCATCACCCTTTCTGTTCAAAAAGGAAATGAAAAACACTTCGCTAATAACTCTATGGTGGAAAACAGAGAGGTGATCCCTCCAAGTCCAGCTCTTCAAAGATCCTGGAGGCCAATGGGAGTCCTGTACCTAGGGAATAATAGGAACTTTGTTCTAATATACACCTTCTGCCTACTTGAAGTCAAGTGAAAACATTCAGTTCAGTTTTTTCGATCAAGGCCTTTCCACTGTAAGAAATCAACAACTAAGAACACTTTTAATATGACGGACTTGCATTAGAGTTTGCTCTGTGAAAATATGTCTCTATTTATTTTCCATTAGCATGTTAGGTTCTTAATGGTTTTGAATAAAAACTTTGCCCAGTGCCTCAAAAATCAATCCAATGAACTGCCAGTCTGATTGAATAAAAAGGCTTTAAGGTGGTTTAAATGTGGGCTGTATCCATCTCAAAGGTTTGCTACAATCCCACAGAAGTATAGCAGGAGCCCTAATGTAAACGAAAAATAATCACCAAATCTTAGGATGCATATAGTCAAAAGCAATTCACAACATTGACTGAGAACACTGTCATATGACAAACACGCATATTCTAGTGTTTCACTATTGTTTTTTAAGCAAAGACAAATCCCACACTACAATATGGCTCTAAAACAAAAAATTGAGACAAATATAATGAAACCAAACCATATAAGAATGACCAAAACACATTCCTGTGGCTAACCCTAGTCTGCAAGGCAAAATGCATTAGGACTATCACTATTACTTGTGCTGTAAGAATGGCATAGTATTTACTGGTATAAGAAGACCAAGTGGTCTGCGACGAATCACAAATTGGACACTGTCAGCACTGCAATGAAATAGGTAAACTCACGCATCCATATAACACATAATCAGTAAGGCTGTTTTATTCTCTGCCTCATTATGGACGCAACGTCAAATSATTTCCACTAGAAACAGACACCCTGAAGACATTTTGCTTTGTTACAGCACAGTATGCAAAACTCTTCTGATAGAAAAATTAGTTCTCTGGAGTTCAAAAAAGAAAAAAAGGGGGAGGGGGAAACCCTTTCACAGCTATTTGCTTTTTTTTACTTGGAATTGTTTCTTCAGTGCAATAAATAACATTCCTTTAAATTATCTAAGTTCCTCAAACTCCTTTTATTGACCCACACAACAAGACAGCAGCCTCAAAAGTTCAGGATCATAAATCCAAAGATTACAAACATGGAGCAAAATTCATGAGAAAGGCTTGAACTCATGGCACCCCTTCCACAAATGCAGATGGATGTCACATAAGATTTTTGGAAATACATGTTTTTAAAATCCATCCTTCTCTTCTGCCCGCTTCAAAGCACCAGTCAACACGGCCAACAGGAGAAGCACACAGACCCCAACCTCTAATAAGCAGGAACTACACACTATACATTTAGTTGCACTGGAATTGCATTTCCTGGGCCACCAATGACTCTAAACTGAGCTGCAGTGCTACAGAAAACATCACACAGAGTCTTCTTTGTTATATTGAAGCAGGAAGCTTCTTTGATATTATCTTGCTGGGTGTTCTGAAATCGAAACTGTTCCTTTTCATTTTAATTCAGAAGTTCTATTTTCTTATTATTATTATTATTTCTTTTTTTTATGAGTTCTTCATGTTGGCTTTGCATTGAACAGTGCTTTGGACTGAACATTTCCATGTTCTCTTCCTTTGTGTTTTGTGTTAATTATATCTTTTGGGGGAGGAGAGAATAAGAACAAAATGGGTAAGCTGATTAAGCTGATAATTTTAAATTTCTCTTTTAATAAACAAACATTGCCATTTATTGTTCTTAACTCTTGCTGAGAACTTATTCACATTCCAACTTTTTTTTTTTTTTTTTTTTTTTTTACAGACTAAATTATTAAATCTGTAGAGACCTCCTTGGAAGCAAAAATGAAATAGTATCCCATATCTGTATGTTTTGGTACAACATTACATAGGAAATTAAAACATTCTTTTTATTGCTGGAATTGGCTGAGGAACAGACAGCATTTTTCTTGGTCTGGAACTGTGATGTCAATATGAGTTAAAATATTCTGTCTCCCTGATCACTGCTGCTTCTGCCTATCTCCTTATAAAGATTATGCTTATGCTTAGTAAATGAAGAAAGGAATTAGTGATGCTCTTCTCATTTCCTGTCTTCCCACAGATGGTGATAAATTCAAATTCAGACTCCATTAAACCTGAGCAGAGAAACCCAGCAGGTGGCTACACTAATGGAAAATCCTGGCCTTGGAATAATGGGAATTGCAACCGACAGCTCTTCTACACCACAAAAAAGATGATGTATTCCTATTGACAGTGTTGCATTTGAGTCCAGAAGGCTGATCTGATAGTTCAGGCTGGGCACGAGGGAAGCAAAAAGCCCCATGGGTATTTTTCTTGGCTACACCACTGTAATTTTTGTCATCTGAACCTTCTATTACAATTCATTGTACAAATCTCTCATAAGTTGGAGAGAGAGAGAGAGAGAGAGAGAGAGAAAAGAAAAAACCCAACTTCTTCATTTGGCCTACAGGCATACATTTGTTCTTTTTTCTTGGTTTAAAGGACAAATAAAGGTTGACACACAACAGCATTTCCAGCCACTTCTGTATTTTTAATGATGACATTCTTGGCCCAAGTGCTTTTAGTGTTTCCAGACAAGCCCATCTGAGAGAGTTTGTGTTAAAAAGATGCACAGATTGCCCTGAAGGTGTAATGCCTGATGTTCAGCTATAATTTCTGCAGGAATATTGTATTCATGGTGCTTTTTTTCCTCTGGATTTTTCCCTTCCTTTTAGATGTAGGGACTGTATTAGTAGCAGTTCTATGAAATTGATTTGGGAAAGAGATTGGACAGACCCACAGACTGAATCTTTAATTTGAACTACATTTTAGTATGTAAGGAAAAAAAAAAGTTGTTTCTGTGCATTGAAGTAGGCAATTTTTAAGTGCAATATGCACCAATCCTTTATTTTACTATATACATTTTCATAGATTTTTAACACTGTGTTAGTAATAAAGAGGAGTAGCCAAACAAAGGAAATTTTAAAATACATGCACTTTTGCTTTATTCATTATAAAACTGCTTGTCTTACAATTCTTTGTTAATAGAACTCGAATTTGTAATGATTTAAGAATGCACAATAATAATTGTACAAAATCATAAAATTAATGTCTGTAGTCACTTTAAAATATTCTAAAATTATTTTTGGTATTATTTGGGGGTGATCTTGAAGTACTCTACTGTGAATCTCCATTTGGATCTAAGAATTTCTATCATACACTGCTTTGAGTGTTTTCAATGGTGTTTATGAAATGTATGATTTACACAAAATGTGGTATTGACATCCAGAATCTAGAAATGCCACAGCACATTTTAAAGAGTGTCTTTACAATGATTTTTCACAAGACAATGTTTTTCCTGCCTTTAACACATATATTTTTTTATGTCACTGATTGTCCATATAAAATACAGACAGACAAGGAATCTATTTTTTCTTGCTTTGCTTTGTTTTGTTTTACTGTCATTCAATTGTTCTCTTCTTTCCTCTGCTCTTGCTAAGAACATATGCTCTTTATATATTTTCCAAGTTGTCTGCCTAGACATTTCACTTATTTCTTCTGAATTCAGATCTAACTAGTAGACTGAATAGGACTTAACACTCAAGAACAAAGTGTTCTTTTCTTTGCTTACAAATACTTGAAAATGGGTTGCTTTCCTATATAAACTACTAACTTTCCACATCTTAATTTCTGACTACTATTCTCCAAATTTATGATTTTCATTACTAGTATTTTCTTTCAATTTCTTTCCAGTTCACTGCACTATGATTATTTTTCATAAAACTAATTCTCATAGAAGTGACTTCTAGGTGGGAATTTTCTTCAGCTTGTGGTTTGCTTGTTTGCATTCTGTCAATATCTCTTCCTTGACACTTGCATATACTTACCCAATGTTAATTTGAGGGCTTAACATGGAAAAAATCATTAAAATAAATAACAAGCATTGTATAGTATAATATAGTATAAGAAGTCAATGTTTCATAAGGTTTCACACATGAGAGAATCACCAGAAATCCCTATTCAGCATGCACCGTTAAGTTTTACTCCATATGAAGCCCAAAGACTTTAGTTAGACTAAAGCATCTCAGTCCTCAGGAAACTAAACTTGCTGTCTTAGGCAGAGAATAGAAGACACTGAGTTTAAATCAATGACTCCACAACAGTGGGAATTTCCTAGGTTGATATAAAACTGGTGCTCATAAACTTTGCCAATATTACCTAAAGTTTTTCACAGACAGCCCTTTTCACCCTGAACTCCCTGGAGATGCAAGTTTCAGTGCTGTAAGAGGTTATTGTAGTCAATCTGATCTCTCATGCACAATCAACTAGCTTGTAATTGTACTTTAATATGCCAAAAGATAGATTGTCTGCCATTTTTACATTGTTCTAATATCAAACTACTTTCATGACACAGAAACAGAACCTTATTTCAAGGCTGAATAAGTCTAACTTTGCCATATAACCAGTGGATCTTGTCACGTCTTTGTCAAAAAGAATGAAAAACAGACCATGGGATACCTTCTCCAGTTTCACTGCCTCCCCCCCCCCAACACTTTTTTAACAATTTACATTAAAGTATGAATACACAGTGGAGCTGGAGGAGAGGGGCACTTAGCTGCAATATTTTTCTGTACATACTAAAAGCACGTTATTTAAAAATTTATTGKTTTACATGAGGTACTCACTGAATGCACAGTTGTAGGGAGCAGGCAATGCTCTGAGCTCACTGAGAAAGAGYTCACATGTCTCTCAGGATACGAGTGGTCTGGGACTAGAGCATAGGAAAGCGCTATTTCATTTTTGTAACCCTAAAAGGTGGGGACATTCTACATAACTGAGAACATATCACTCTTGTGAGAGACCTTGTTTATAAATGATGAAAAATGTTTGGCAGTATTGAAGATAAGCCAAATGGCAATGCTTGCATTCTGATAAGAATATCTTATCAAAGTAGCAATCATTCATATTCCCATATTAGTGATATATCCTATTATGATGGCTGACTATATCTTGGCTTAGACAAAGTGTTGTCTGATAAATAGACTTAATGCATAAATGTCTGCTGAGAACAAGCAACAGCAAAATGGGGACAGACGTTTGGCTCTCTTTGGAGCTCATCAGCACAGTTCAACTGCTTTATCTGTCAGATGGGTTCAGTCCCCAGTCCAGATTCCGAGAAGCTCAGTATTTTGAGACTAAATAGAGCTAAGTGAATAATTTCTAGCAAATAATACACTCAAGAAAATTTAGCCTTCTATTCACAGAATATCCATGAGTTGATCACAGTTTTGCTCATGATCATGAAACAAATGTGTTCAAAAGCTGCCTTTTGAAATATGTTATTATGTGGAGTAAGAAAACACACAGAATTCAAAATGTGTTTTTTTGTTAAGTCAGTCAGAGAAGCCAGGTGGTGATACTGTGGTCACCAAGGTGCAAGAATGTTAATGTGTACAGAAAAGGACACCTGTGCATGCATGTACGTAACAAGTTCAAATTTGATTCTTGTACGGGGAGATTTGGAGGAAAGACCTTCCTACACATGGAGTTTCAGTGTGATGTGACAGGGCAAGAATGCAGACCAACTTTGCTGCTTCTCTCAAATGTACCAAGAAAAAGCCCCAGAGGTGCTGGCACACTGCTTCCAGTTTCAGAGTCTCTTGGGAATCTTGATGACACTCTCTCTCCTATGTCTGGTTCTGCCTTCAGGAAAATTGTGGGTTTAGATGAGGTTTTGGTCATGCAAAAATTCTCAATTGTCACTGACTTTTTAAAATTTTTATTTCCTATGAGATGAGAATTAGAAATTGGAAAGATCTTAGGTCATCTGGTTCATTCCTCTGAAAGTGAAAGATTGCTCCCTACAGTTAGATTTGTTAAATTATTAATTGTTGGTAATTTATCTGATTAATTAGGACCTTTTGCTTAAAATAAATTATTCAAATCTATTCATTATCTGACCAGTTTTGCAGGTGGCT
Source organism: Apteryx rowi (assembly GCF_003343035.1). Classification (NCBI taxonomy): domain Eukaryota; kingdom Metazoa; phylum Chordata; class Aves; order Apterygiformes; family Apterygidae; genus Apteryx; species Apteryx rowi. The sequence goes on along the minus strand of NW_020448386.1, from coordinate 1,362,913 downwards.
ATATAATATTCTGAAAGTAATGTAAGAATTATCCTGAAGTATTACCTTAATGTCCCAGACAGGATCAAAGGCCTATTGTGATAGGTCCTGTACAAACATATACAGGAAAACATAGCCCTTGACACGATATCTTTATAGTCCAATTAAAGACAAGTGATTAAACCACACAGTAGGAGAGAAGGAAAGACAGTGATAACAGTGTAATTTGTGAAACTTCACAGGATTGCTGCATGTGTGCTCTACTTATTCTGAATTATGGGTATTTTAAACATGAGTTTTCTTTTCGATCACATTTCTGTAAACAGTACTGTCTCTCTTGCCTAAAGGTTGTCCGACTTCTTAAAGGTATCATAGTATAGGTTAACAATGGGAGATTTTGATATTTAAATCACATACATGTATGTGTAAACTTGCTATATTATTTAGACCTTTTCCTAGAGTCTCCTCATGCCAGATATTTCTACTTGGAGAAACAATGTATCTTCAGGAAGCAACTCGCCTACTTCAGATCAGGAAGTGACAAAGACTTGATCCAAAACCCATGGAATTTTACTTGCTTTGTACCAGATTCTAGGCTTCCACATTGTGAAAATTTTGTGGGGGATATCTTTAATCCAAACTTGATGTCTACAGAAAAAATTTGTCCTGAGAAGTGTTGTATGGAACTTTGTTAACCCTTGGGTACAAATCTTATTATGACTCTAAATTAGAATTTAAGGCAACTGGTAGGGTATGTGTCTTTGGACCAATTGCCAAGACTTTCTGAAGCTCTTCTGCACCTCCTCTCTGATTTTTTTGATAAATCATTAGCTTCCCACTCCTGATGTCACAGTTCTATAACAGATCCTTAGTGCCTACCTCCACCTAACATTAAAATAGATCTTGCCTTCTGGCAAGGGGCAGGAAGAAGAGTTTTACTGGAAGGCTATGTTTAAGCACAATGGGTGAAGACCTGCTGCAGTGTCACTGCTGAAGGGGAGGTGAGAATGTCATGAACATATTGGAGATCAGGGACAGAGAGTTTGATCTAAAAAATCTCTGTGTTTTGTTTGAAAGGACAGCAAATATGCAACATTCACAGAAGACTTCCCCTCCCCTACTCTTTTACCAAATATTTTCAGTTGTCCTTATTATGGACTTCCACTTTGGATTTCATATGCAGAAGAGACAGAACAGCTGGGCAGTTCAGCTGGAGGAGAAAATAGGAAAATATGAAACATGTATTCACATTTGAAAGTAGTGCTAATGGAAATATTGGCAAAAAAAAAAAGCCTTTTGTCTAGCAATAATAATATTTTACACTTGTTATGCAGTACATGGTGTCTTTCATCAGAAAAATCCCCAAACACTTGGCATACACTACCACAGTTTTGTTTGCTGAGGTGAGCAAAGAAATAACAGGGTTTTATTATGCCTCTTTAAAGGTCTTTTTAATTGGGTGTGCTCTTAGATATCAGGAGGGAAAGTAGAATAAGGTGGAATACTTAAATATGCAATGATTTTATGTACAAAATTGTATATTTGCTACATTTATAAGAAATTTTGGCAAAGAACAAATAACAGCAGTGTATGTGTTCTTCCTCTTTCCTAATAAGTACCATAAGATCTTCAATGTGCACAAAGTGAAAAAGTGCTGAAGGATGCATGATGAATGAGAGAATGACTTGCAATTTTGGAAGATGAAGCAAAATCTGTAATTATGAATTTTAAACCTGATTGTCGCCTCTGAATTGAGCAGCATCATTTGGGTGACAGAGTCTAGAAAAATGAGTACTTTCTGTGGTTTTTATTGTTAGAAGGTAATACTTTCATAAATCTAGCGTGTCTTAGTTATGTGAATTTACTCTCACCTCATCTGCCTCCTACTTTTTCTCCTCTTATGTGACTTTATTTTCCTCTTCTCTCTCCCCCACACCAGTCTTCCCTTGCTTGCTCATCCTTAACAGTCAGACATACTACTTTTACCCCTCTCTTTGAAGACAATAAGGTGATATTATCTTTCTGTGATCAATTCCAGGAAAATAAATTGAGATCCTTTTTTCCTAAGTTTAACAGTAGATGTCGATCAAAATTTTAGTTTGTAAGGAACTTAGTTACTGTTAGGGAATATCTACCTTGGGAAGGAGTATCCAAAGACTCTTCTGGCAAGTCCACTGAAGACTTTCAAGGTTGAGACTGACTGAGTGAGGTTTATGCAGCAAGCAAAGCAGTTGCATAATGCTGGATAATAGTGCCCTCCATGCATTCATTTATGCACTTTCTAATGTTTATGAGGAGGTGAGGCATTTCTGGATTAACATAAGCTTTTTAAATATCGGAATGCCTCTGCCTAACTCTGCTAGGCCTGTGTAAAAATAGATTGAGAAAGCAGATGAAGCAATATATAGATTATGATTTCCTCTCTCATTCTCTACTTCCCTTGAGTTTATTGTGAATAAACGATAATAACTGAAGCCCCTATAGTGCAAACTGCTTCTCCTGGATAAATTTCCAAGGTCAAATATAGACAATAGACCCAATTGCCAAGAAAAAAAAAAAAAGTATGTACTATCAGATTTACTCACATGCTTGCAGTGTGTAGGTGTGCTCTCAAGCTATGAGGAATACATATAGCTAATTGCTTTCCTGGTATGTTTTTGTCTAGGCCTTCTCTGTTGAGTTCAGCTAGAATTGTCTTTAAAAAAGTGTTTTCCTAAAACAAATCATCAACACTATATGTTTGCTGTATTTACAATCTGTAGAAAAGGCCTCACTGTGCTGTAATGCATTTCTTTCATAGTCTCTATTTTCAATCACTTTGTAATATTTTACTTATGAAAAATAGATTAAGATTTTCTGAAGTGCCTAAGAGAGTTAAGCACTACAAGTCTAAAAGATCTGGGTATATAAACAGCAGTAGTTGCTTTAAAAAAGTATATCCTAAATGTCTTTGCTTATGTCAAGTGCTAAATTTATCTCCATTGAGAACTAGGTTGATGGAAGATGTCTGTTTAAGAAAAAAATGCTTTTATAATTAGTCAAGCATAAACATGTCCTAATTTTCACGTATACAGTTTGTTGTTCACAAAATTTTGTTGAATTAATTTTTTGCTTCCTAAAATATCTGTCTGTGGGTTCAGCTAGTTTCTTAATAAAACTTTATGAATGAATGAAACTCAGGGTTCAGAATGAAATCTTTGATTTTAAACCTGCAGTGTTATTCTGTCTCCTCAGGAGGAGGATAGGGGATTCCTCCAACATGGGCAGGACAGAGACTTAGTATTATGCAGGCAACCTTAATTTCTGCATATTTTATTTGCATCACTTTTACCATTTCTAGAAGGGAACAATTCCTCTAAAGAAAGTGTTTCCGACTGCTTTCTTCCAAGCTGCCTCCCTCCCTTTTTCCTCATGAAAAAGCTTCATGTGATCTTTGGAATAGAAATAAGGGGGATTACAGGGTGTTAAAGGATCCTGCCCTGAGAGTTGCTGTCTACATGCACTGCAGAGTTTTTTTTTCTTCAGCTCTGTTTGCCCAGGCAGAGGGCTGCGCTGTGACTGCCTCCCCTAGGTGGTGAGGACAACCGAGGGATGATGCGCGCCCTCATCTCTCCTGGAGCAGGAGTCAGGGTGCAGCTGGGCATGAAGGCTGCAGAAAGCACTGTGAAGTCACCTCTGCCCTCAGTATAGGCATGGCCAGGGAGACCTTCCCTTCAGCCAGTTCAGAGATGGCTTCCCTTGCACTGGCAGCCCTCTGTCACTGTTCAAAGAGATCAGTAGCCTGAGGAATTACTGCTGAAAAAAAAACACGCAAAAAGCCACACATGACAAACTATAAAGCAAAGGAGGCAAGAGAGCTGATAAATAAATCCTATTTGTATCAGCTTGACCATACATGAATTACCCACCCATGGTTTATATACTACATAAGCAAATAAAAGGCTTTTTCAAAAACTGCTCATTGGTCATTAGATGCTCCTTCCAGTGATYGTGTTATATCCTGCAGAGCTAATGCTTTCAGTGCTAGGAACCTGTATACGGAGCTTATGAAATGACAGTATTGGAACCCCCTTGAATGTGATTGGTTCAGAACATCTCCGGGCAGCTTGCAAATACCCTTTCAGTTCACATTAGTATATTTCCAGTCTGAATTTTCTTTTAATTAAAAAAAAAAAAAAAAAAGACTTTTAAAAAGAACAAGAAGAAAGTTGGATGTTTCCTAAAGCAACATTCAAAGCAATTAAATGAAACCTTTTTAACAGCACAATCTTTTTTCATTTTCACTATCACCTCCTTAGCCTTAAGTAAAAACTAAGAGAGACCTTTGAAAAATGATGATTTTTTATACTTAATATGTGATCTTTTCATGTTTCTGCTGTTGTATGCTTTTGAGCTCTCTAACAACTATGGATATGTAGCCAGCAGAAGGGAAAACTTGTCTCACATCCTGTGAAGAGGTGACTACCTGAAGTGTGGTTATGAAAGAAAGTATAAGAATTCTCTGAAAGGTTTTACTACAGAGAATATAGGGCTGAGACCTTCATCTAACCCTGGATGCACATTATTCTTAATAATGCATAGCCATACAATTTTTGCAGACTTTAAATAGTGAGCTTACTAAAATTGACAATATTTTACAGAAATAGGAAAAAAAAAGTCATGTTTCCTGTATCTTTCACAGTTCTTTAATTTGCGACATATCACTTTTATCTCTTCTTGCTTTAACACCAGATTTGGTTTAATTAAATTTATGTCAAATGAACACATGAAACGAAAGGAAAATCAGAAAGCCTGCAGTTGCCCATTAGTGAGTCAGTGACTGCACAGTGAAAGGCTTTTGAAGCCTGGCTTACTGCCAGAACAAGCTTGCAATGACGCTCAGAGACACCCATGATGCTTTGAAGGAAAGGACTTAGCTGACCTGAACTTGCTCCATGGAATCAGTCCAAATCCTCATGGGCTGGATGTAAAAATCTATAATAAGTCTTCTGTCTTCAGCCATTTACCTGTCAAGTGAAAAGAGTCAGGGTGTGAAACTACAATAACTGTACATAATTAATTAGAATAGACCATTCTTTAATTTTAACATGCTTTAAAAAAAAAAAAATCCTTCCAAGCATTTTTTAACCCATTAGCTACATAGTTATAACTGATCAGCCTTTCTATTGTGGTTCTGCAAGGTTTTAAAACATGAAATATCACTGCCCTACTTTGCCTGCAGTGAAATTGAGGTGTAGAGATCGTAAGGGTATCTGCTGGAATGTGGTCCTGTGAGATCCTGAGAACCACAGTCCAAATCTGGCAAAGCGAAGCAGCATATGTTTACCTTTCAGCATGTGACTCTGTTCGCATGTTTAAAATACTTTGTGGGGCTGGGACTAAAGAAGTCAGCACTTTTCAGATGGGTACCGTTGTGTAGCTGCCATCACAGAGCAACCCAGCTGACACAGGTGAACGAGACAGCTAAGGAGGTGCAGCCTTCCAGATCTGGGTTCTAACGATAGCACATCTTTAGGAGGAAACTGTTGTCCAGAATGTGGGCTGTGACTGTAACTCACTGTAGTTATTCTGCATGAACTCCAGGTATAGTCCACACTGAAAATGCCTTTGCGTAGTTAGCTTAATCTATTATCAAGTGGACTAGAAAAGGCACTCAGTGCCTGTACAAACAGCTGGATTGAGTTCCTACTGAGAAATAGCTATTCTGCATTCCTTTTTCAGCCTCTTTCCCTTATAGACAGGACCTTATAAATATATAAAGAGATTATGTTAATTTAGACTATTTCATATCTATTTAAACGCAATCATCTTCCTGCTGGGCAACTCTCAGATATGTATCACACATTATTTACACAATAGACTATCATGCTATATGGTGATTTGTCAGAGTTTTGTTGCTAGCTAATAGTGAAACAAAGAATTCTCGCTGCAATTATTTTGTTACTGTCATGCTAAAATGTCAGTTTGCATCCTGTTTGCAGCCAGTTTAGCAGCTGCTAACTCTTGATCCATATCTCTCAGTGGTAAGACATTAAATTAAGTCCTGGAGTTTCAGCACCTCAAAATATCAATATTTTGACAGTTCATTCAGTCTGAATACTAGATGGCTTTAGCTGAATTTGAAGTAAAACAGCTAAATTATCTATATGCTGTGTAAATAAATGAAACAATATGTCAATATATATTCTCTTCTATTATTTTAAATTTAAGGTTGTTTAGTACCTTTGTGGTCTGAAAGCTGTAAAAACATACTCTGTTGTCTGTAAATGTGTATACCAATTTGGCAGCCAGAAGAAAGTATTGCTCATCGCAACACACTGAATTCACAATCCTCCAGAATTTTGCTGGTGATATTTTTTTTTAATTACTACCTACTCTAGCTGTATTGCATATCGTCTTAATATTTCTATTGAGATCAGAGTCCATTATTCTAGTCAACCTGTCTGGATGAGACACACACTTTGAAATAACTGACTCCCAACCTAGTGCCTGGATTGCTCCAGAATCATGAAGTGTTGGAAGTGGAAGAAGCCAGATAAAGCTCAATAAACATATAAATTTGTTCTGAAAAAATAGGGTTCATATCTGAACAGAAATATAATATCCAAATCTGTGAATATCTAAAAATGAACCATTTGAAATTATGTGACATCTGTTTACAAGGAATGCAACAACCCTCCTCAGTAGATCTAGCTCATAGTCACACATATTTCTCTGCTTCAGATTGAATTGTACATTCCATATCATTTAAATTTGCAAAAAACCTTCAGTCCAGAAACACATCAAAACTTCAGAACCTTATAAAAAGTTTGGCAAAACATTTTCAGTTGCACATCTGTATTATCAAAGTATTTCATTGATGTCTTGCAGCTGGGGCTTGTCCCTGTATTCAAATATTAGAAAGAGTACATTTGGAATATTTGTACATGCTAGAAAGAGCAAAAAAAAAAAAAAAAATCATTAAGTACTACAAATGAATAGAATCATACTAATATTAGATTCTTTCACTCTGGAGGAGCCAGTAGATTGAGGTTATGTGGTAGCCTAAAACTTAAACAGTGTCTTGTTCCCTTTTGACCCACAAAATCCCTACAGTACCTTATCTGCTATCTGATAGTAACACATGCCTTGTTGTGTCCCTCTCTGCTTAATTTTTGGAACCATAACACATAAATAATGCTTCTCATTCTTTGATTATTTTTTCTTAACCTCTAACTATTCAAGATCTAGAAGTTTACTTGGAGGGATTACAAAGGTTAAAAAGTTTCAGTTGATGTCTGTAACTAACATTTTTTCAATGCTTCTGCTTTGCATGTTCTATTTTACTAGATAGATTCCGTCCATCATGAGAAGGCATTTTCAATTTTATTCTCAGTAAAGCGACATAACCAGAAAAGAATATAATGATGCTTAAAGCTATATCCATGGCTTGGCTGATGTCAAAGCTGTAGTATCGTGAAGTCTCATGAACTGCATGCAACAACTTCTTGTCACTTGTATTTAACCCAATCTTAGAATTCTTTGTCACTTCCAGGGAATCTAGCTAATAAGATTTGAAAAATAGTTACACTGCTTTCCAGTTCTCAGGTTAATAGAACCGGATGCATTCAGGAAAACAGAAAAACTTATTTCATTTGCAGATGTGATAAGTTTGATGGCATTGGGAAAAAAAGATGTTTTTTTCTTTTTTTAATGAGAGCATCCATTCTTAAAAAGTATGCCAGCTTCTTGAAAAAAGTAAAAAAAAAAAAAAACCAAAAAACTGTCACAGTGACCTTTGGAAAGAATCAATCTAAAAGCTGAATGCTCCACCAGAGAAAAGTTCTGGTGTAAATCAGCCATCTTTCATTTCATCAATGCTTGACATCAACAGTATGATATAAATACTTCTATCACATCAAGCGCCATTTTCTATTTTATGTACACAACTTCTAATTTTGCTACACAGTTTTACATAACCACTTCTGAAGTAGATTAGGTCCTGCAGGAGGGCTGGTGTCCAAACTTGGGAAGATGATACATAAGATAAGCTCGAGCAGAAGAGAGAAGATAGCAGAAGACAGCAATAAGATTAGACTGTGTCAGTGGCAGGAGGTGCTTCCTACACTGCTGACTAAACTACTCATCAGACAAGCAAGGTGGCCAGACAGACTGACAGATTAATTTTAGATTTAATTAGATTAATTTTTGATGCTTTTTGAATCTTCAGGGATTTTGCAAGCTTATTTTTTCTTTACCAAATATGTAATAAGCATGTTTTCTGTACTTTCCATCCCTATTTTTCTTCTACTGGTTATAATTTTTGTAAGTGTCATTAAAAGAGAGGTTTTTTTCCTTTTTTTCCCAAATTTTGACCAAATAGGAAAGCATTTGCATCAAAAGGGTAAGTCTTATCCCCACTTTTAAGAGAAAGATGGGGCTAACACTTTGAACCTTTGCAGATATTCRTGTTAGTACTGAACTTTCCCATTARTAGTGAATTTTTTCAGCTTTCTCCTCACCCATAGCCATGATCTTTGAATGGAAAAATTCCTTAGAATGTTTTACTGTCAAACARTCCTGGTTTCAGATAGATGTGACATTATATTTCACAGTATCACATCCATAGTATGACATAGTATGACATATGATGACTTTTCCAAACTTGCTGGTATTCAGGAGTATACCACTTCATTTGTTAAAGAAAACAAGGGAATAAACTCAGGAAACGATGGGAAAATAATTACTTCTTCTGTCAAAGTGGCATATATACAGCAAATAGAAAATAAACCCTCAGTATCAAGAACAGTCTAACCAGCATATATCATCACCTGTCAGATGAAGCAAAAAAGAAAGTTATCTCTCCTATTTGAAATCCATCTCTTACACAAATGCCACAGTGCTTCAGAGCTGAATGACAGCTTCATTTGAGGAATCATTCAAATCTCATATTTTTATTATATTTCTACAGCTTTATTTTTGTCTTATAAAATTGCTTGTCTTACAAGCAATGTAATTATAATGTATACTGTAATAAAATGAATTTATCAAACTGATAAATAAGTGCAGAATGTCTTTAATTCAAGTTAATCATTCTTTTTATAAATAATTTTTTCACAGCATAACTTGTAACACTGGGACAGCTGCTTTTTTAACAGCCTGCTTCTATCGAAAGGTTTTGATGAAAGTCCAGATTTGAACACAATCTTACACAATCCAATACATCTTTGCAAGAAAAGGAATCTTCTTGAAATTAAAATTAACTGATGTCTCAACTCCTTTTAAAAATAGTCAAATCTACTCCATTTTTTAAATGGAAGAAATGTAATCTGTGCAAATCAACACAGATGGTTGTTAAAAATGCAGTCATTTTTTAACATCCTGAATTAGAGAAGTGATCATTGCTACAAAGACCAAGTGCATGTTTTTGATGATGAGACAGCTCTTCATAAAATCTTGTATTACAAGGTAGTAAGTGAATCAAGGTCCTTCCCAATGTTTGCTCTTTTGGGATTTTTGTTTTTCTTTTGTAGGTGTAATGATTTAAGGGAGAGCAGATGTGAAGATTCATAAACTCAGACCAGGAAAACCATAGATCCTAATGAAATTAAAACCTCTCCTGCTTAATTCATTTGATCGTTTCTATGATTTTGTGTAGGAATTAAACAATGGAATCACCTAACATTAGCACTAACATTGCTTTCAGTTACATTTTATGGATCAAAGAGCATCTCTGTTGGTGAATCTTGCCTTCACAGAGTCCCTAGTTCCTTTAAACATGTTTTGTAACTGTATTACAAAACAAAATAAATAGTCTTGTCTTCAACAAATAATGTTTTTAAGCTTCTAGTCAATTTATGACTTACAAAACAAGCTCTGTAATTATCAGCTTACACACTTCACAGTGTTCCTGAAACAGCTGGTGCCTCAGTTTATAGTAACATGATAAAAGTATCCTTTGGTACATATTGTTCTCTAACGCAGAACTATTGCAGCAAAAGTACTGTAAACATATAGAATGAAGTGGGTGAGGGAAGAATCCTCAGCAGAACACCTAATAGGTTGTTTAATTTGGAAAATACTGTTCTCTGGGTTAGAAGAAGCAGTAAGCAGAAGCAGTAAGAGAGAGAAAGCGAATTACACGCTGGTTGAGAATATGCAGTGAATTTGCGGCCCCTGCTTTTACATACACTATTTAATAGCAATGGGATGAGGAAAAGAGATCTGCCAGTGTAATCACGAAGAGTCTGTAATTCAGTTGTCATGTTGAAACTTTACTATAGGCATGAGCAAAATGCAGTGTGAAGAATATGTGACTTGATATTATACTGGAAAAGTGAACTTTGCAACTGCTTATGCATAATTAAATGCCTGGGATTGCTAGCTTTTGTGCACCACTTTAGATAACAATGAAAAATTAAAGAGGAAAAAAATCAACTCTGAGGTAACTGTAATGATGGTGAAATTCTGCCTTTCTGTGCTGTTTTTGTCATCTGCTTGTATCTGGCATTCTATATGAACACATATTTTTGCATATATTTTGTTTATGTGCAAGCCTTGGCATTTTAGCCATCTCCTGCAGAGGCCCCTTAGTACCATATGCTTCTGTTTTTCTTCATTGCGTGATGTGATCTCTTCTGACTGTTACATGCACGTGAAAGGACAGTGGGCTTTGGGGGAGAAGAAACCATGCTTTAAGAGAGCACACGTCAGTTGGCCTTCAGTCGTCTGGAGCTGATTGGATCTGACAAGTGTTGTAGCTACTCATCGTAATGGATGTCTCTGCTTTAGCAGAGGAGAGGTGAAAAGGATGTAATTTCCAGTGGAAGAAGGCAACATGAACTATTATTTAATTACTGGTTAATATAAAAATACCCTGGAATCCCTTGTTGGTTTACAGACTTGTCTCTTCTTCCTTTTTCTATGAGACAACAATCAGGGCTTTTAATGTAGTGTAGACAGCTATGCCCATTAGGAAAATAGTTCCTAAAACATATAATATGTATATTCCTTTCTTTTATAAAGCACAGAAGTTATAGCAGAAGCACATAGAGTTACCATCACATCTTGAAATCTAGAAATCACTCATGTTTTATCCCGATTAAAAGATTATTTYTCTTAAAACATAGCCTGAAATAACTATTCCACATTCAGCAGCAACTTTGTCCAAGATCTGGAGGTTGTTTGCTTTGCTTATCAGGAGAGCTTGATTGCTTCTCTGACTGAATCCCTCCACCTTTTCTCTATTCAAGCACTAATGCCTCAATTCAGTTCAAAACACACCTGGCCCATTTCTCTGTGAAATCAAAATTCACTGGGTATTCTCATCTGGAGACAAAATATTTTGTTTGTTACTGTTGCGGAAAAAAACAGGCAGATGACTTTTTGCTTTATCTCTGTTATGAACTTCACATATGCATAGATAGTAAGAGACAGTAGGGTCAAAAACTGACATTCAGGGTTAAACACTAGAACTACAATTAAGATTTCACAACTGAGAGATAGTCATGATCTTTTTTTCAAAACAAACAAACAAACAAAAAAAACCCCTAGGTACTGCCAAAAATAAATAAAAATAAATCTGGCTTATAGCCAAAGGTTTGGATCCTCCTTAGCCCCCAAGTGGTTTCAGTCAGAGATACAGTATATTGCTAGGTTTAACCCTTTTTATTGATGGTTTTTTCACATTGTCTTTAACATGTGGTAGTATACTCACCTATAACTGTAGGTTTTCTCCTACTGCTAGGACTAGAGTATGAATATTAAAATACTATTAAAACAATATAGTCTTAAGATTTATCCTATACATAAGATATTGAAAGTCTCACCATAAGAATAAGAAATAAGAAATAAAGCTTTTATGGAACTAAAATAGCCCTTGAACATAAGGAATGGAAAAAAAAAAAAAGAAACTTCCTACCTAAATGGTCCCTTTTTCACGAGCTGCTGCACAGTGAAATTTGCATGTTGGAAGTTATTAGCTGCCTCGGTACAAGTACTTTTATTCCCACCCCTAGTAATATCTCTGGCTACTGTGAAATGAACAACTCTGAACCACAGACAATTACTACCGAGTTTGCACAACTTTTCAAACACAGCACTTCACAGAGCATGCAGCACACATCACAAATTTATGGACTTAGTACTGCATTATTTTAAATAGAAGTTGCATTTGACAGCATTTTACATGGTTTAAAAAATGCTGAGACAATTCAGTAAATATGGATGTTTAGATAACCCAACCTAAAGAGGAAGGAAAGTGAGAAAGATAAAGTGATTTGCCCAGTTAGAGTGGCATGTTGGGAATTCAAGTTTGCCTCCTTCTAGGGTTGGTTCCAGTTCTCCAGGCCGTATTGCCTCTGTACCATGTAAAGCAGAAAGTCCCATGAGTTCCATACTATCTGTAATATTTGCTCACCTTTAATAGCATCATCTCTGTTTTGGTAGCCCTATGGCACATTATTATTTGATACTGGAAAGATTCCTTATGTGACTTTCAAGACAGAAGTGCCTGGTGTTATATCTGCAGTCTTCTCACAGCATCCATATCTGTCATCACCAACACCAGTACACGATGTCCTAAAGATTTGGCTTTTGTTTCAATAATGCTATTAACCCACCTGTACTAAAGCCGACAGAAGGAAGTTCACTACTGTCTGCCATGTAAAAGACCTGTGAGGCTCTTAATGGATATCTTCCTGGAGTTGCAAAGGGACAGTTTTTCCCACTGTGTTATTTTATCATGCATTGTGTAATGCTGCCACGCAACAGAAGATGTAATAGAGCTGCCTGTGTGTTTTACCTTTTCAGATCCCATTTGCAGAAACAACGGTATGAACTAACCATGTGAATACTTTGCTGTGTAATGTCCACTACACTTGGCCCATTCCTTCGGAGATGCATATTTCTGCTTCATTCTTGAAATGCTTAGAAAGAGAAAGATCCCTTCTGTCCCTTCATTCTCTTTTTATATCTCATGATAGGGGGTGACCTAACATCTTGGTGTGTGCAAATTCATCTTACTCTGAAACGTGACACAGAGAGTGGTACATGCACATACTGTTAACTGATGGCACATACTTAGCGTGAATGACTGGTTGCTATGGGGTGATTTCCCAGATTGTTTTGCACCTGAATGTTTTCCCTGAAAAGATTCAACCTGACTCTATCAACGCCCACAGTTGGTTCCCCACAAATTACCACCAGTAAATAGGTGAGTGCTGTCCTGACCAGCCTGTTTCAAACAGAGATAGCAAAAGTTGGGCGATTTGTATTAGGAAACCTGGCCAGAGAGAGTTACTTGTGGTACCTTTGAAAACTAGGTCTGCTGTGAACTGAACCAATAGAATCATAGGAGATTGATAAAAGCTCAGATTTTGGCTGATGTTTTACTTGTGCGATGAGTTAATCTGTCTAATAGTAAAAGGGTGAGGAATTAGAGAAAACAAAAGAGGCAAAGCTGAACTTTACACACGTTATTTAAAAGTTACCAAAAAAAAAAACATTTGGAGAGAGTGAAGTGTAATTCATGTATACTTTCAGGTTCTTGATTTTAGCACTGTATTTTTGCTCTTAGGCAATATCTCTATTCAGAGGGAGACTAAATAAAGGAGTAAAGAGGTACTTATCTCTTTTTGCTCAAAAAATATTAGTGCTAATTGTGAACATTAATAACGGCACTTTATCATGCCTTAATCAATGTGCACAGCAGCAATGAACGTTGGATACCTAACAGGGTTTTAAGATGGTTAACATGGGTGGGAAATCTGGCCAAAACTGGACAAAGGAGCAGAAAATGATTAAAAGAAATTTGCAGGTTGCCTCCCAGTCATGCCACGGAGAAACAGAAGACCCAATTGTCTAGGAGACAAAACTACATGGCCTTGTGCCTCTTCTTTGGCTCTTGGGGGAAAAAGAAAGCAAAATGCACAAGGATATCAGGATCCAATTTGTTGCTGAGGGAGTACTACGAAGGTCAGTGTCCCTATGAGCCAGTTTTGGAGGGCAGGACCTAGAAAGTGTTCCCCATGGATACAGTGAGCATCTGTCAATCGATATTGCTCATGTTTTCTTGGTGGCCAACTGTCTGACACATAACTTAGAGATGTCTATGGCTGCTTTGGGCTACATGCATAGCATGGGTGTGTAGTACGAGTGCACTGGCCCGGCTCATGTGGGCACATCGCCTCCGTGACCCCTGTTTCCCTGGTAGCATATCCTCAGTGTCCTCTGCAGCACACAGCAGCACTGCCTGCATGGGAAGAGGCATACGGATGGACAGTATTTAGCATGACTCCCTTCCCTTTGCACAGATGGCATGTGTTTATGTCTTTCCACACTGCTGCACACTGGACAAGATGATCAGGACAGATGATTTATAATGAAGTTCATGGGAGATGAGATTCATCTGCAGTGGCTTAGTTTCACAGGGATGGCCATAAACAGGGGCTGCTCTTTGTGGCTGGTCACAGCATCCCTTTGGAATGGCTTTGAGGCAGCCTCCATAAAGCGTGTGTGGATTAGAGACACACCTTTCATCATTACTGAAGGGGCTATGAGCACTTCGGAGCTGTCTGCACGTATTTGCAGTCACAACTGTGTGTCGCTTCTTTTTGCTGTTGTTTTTTTTCTCTCTCCTGTCAGTTATTCAAAGGTATTTTACGTATAGGGTGCTGGCGACTATGCCTGCCTGTGCCAAGGTACAGGAGAGAGGGAACATTTGGGGCAGTGAGGGAAGGGGAAAGAAGCCTGTCAGGCCAGGAGGGAAAGCATGATATAAAACAACTTCTTCCCACAAAAGCCAAGAACTGGATGGGCTGTCTTAATCTCCGAAGACTTTAGAGGAAGGTACGCTATTGCAGACTGAAGGCTTGAGCACAAATCCAGAAAAAAGCCTTTGAGATTTACCAACTGTTCTTAATTGTGAAGCAGGGGGTCCTTTCTTCATTTGTGGGTCCACTCACACACCAAACAAATCTGAAACCATTACAACGCATGGCAGTTGGTCGATAGTGTGGAAAAACCTCATTTACTGACTGGCCAGACAGTTTTAAAACCTTCAGATTTTTCTAAGTCTAGGTTATTAACTGTCTGACTGTAATCACATCTTCACCATAGGGAGCTTCAAAAGCTTTTCATTTGCACTGAATCAGTTGCCTTCCTCTCTGTCTTTTTCCCCCTGGAAATAAGCTTAAATAATTCAACAAACTGCACACATGGCTAGTGATTATTGAACCATTCTGAAACACTTGAGGCAAATGGACCATTATGTAGTGGGAATTAAAACTTTCCTTGCAGTCACTGTGAGAAAGATGTATACATATATATATATATATGTATAATCTCTTGCGCTCTCACGTGTTTCTGTGTGTGTGTGTGTGCGTGTGCGTGTGCGCGCACGAGTGTGAGTGTGCATGACAGTGCATGTGGAGAGGAATATTTGTAAACACTCTCTTCTCACAGAGACCCAGTGACTATCCAGAAAAATAGTATTATTTAGCACACTGTTCAAAGACTGTATTAAAGATGACTCATGATAGATTATGGTGAGTAGAGTCTGAACTGTGAAGGTAGTAAGAAATTCTTTTTTTTTAATACCTTGCTTTTCACATTGAAAGAGCATAGCACTTCTCCTTCATGCTATGTGTTTGTATGCAGGAGTCTCATAGGATTCTGCTGTTAAACTGTCCGAGCTATGTTACATGCTATCTTGTATCCCTGCGTGGCTATGCCAAAAAACGGAAAATCATTTAGAAAAAACATAAAACAAGTTGATGAGTTTAATTAATTATATGCCCATCAATTTTTTTATAGATAACAAGACTAAAATGATCAAACTGAACTTTTTAGTTCAACTGAACTAAACTAGACTAAACTAACAATACTGAACAAGACTGAACTAAGTAAGACCTAGCTGAACAGCTAAACTCACTGAACAATTAAAATTAAAAAGAAAACCTTCAGCTCAAAAATAACACAAGACAGCTATTCTCTGCTTAGAACATGATAGTTTTGTCCAATACTTCTGAACTGAGTACTGGATTTCACTCAGCGTCTTGGCATTGCTACATTTCAGTATGGATCCTGGCTTTAGTACTCTAGGGGCATAGGTTATCAGACCATTAATTTCTCAGTGTTTGGGTTTTTACCACCCACCACTGGCCAGCAATTTTTTTTAATGGTAAATCTTTATTTTGGGAGAAAGTATCACATCAGTGGCTACCTGACAAGATGCAACAAAAAAATCCATCTTGTAAAACTCCAAATATTAGTTTCTGAGATATTATCACAACTTCTAATAGACGACAGGAAAACATAGGTGGAGAGAGTGCCTCGTAAGCTGGTTTCCTAACCTGGCAAGATCAGCATTAGATTTGAGCTCAGCTACAGCTTTTTATTTAAGCAGGGAGAAATAAATATGCAGTGACAAAAAATGTTTTCTTACTTTCTGAGAACAAATATTACCCTTGCTCCTCTGTGGCATGCCGTACTGACATCAGTTATATGTGCACATATATGGTGAAAACAGCCTAGGACGGGTAGGAAATGATATTTTGAAAGCCAGTATAGTTTGAAGTCATATCTGATTAGTAACCCTCCACGTCACACTAATTAGAACAGAAATGTTAGTGTGCATGAATACTGAAACGCAAGCAGAACTCTTTGGCACAGTTCAACTTCTGCATAATATAGGGAAACATAAGATGATTATGATATGGTAAAAATAATGTTCAGCATATTATGACTTTTAATGCATATAAGATTTTTAATGAAATATTTTTAATATGATTTCATCTTTCTTAAGATTTTTTTTCTTTCTTTCTTCTTTCTACTTTTGAATAGCTGAATACTTTTCAGTGTTTCTTAATACATTAAAGGAGAGTTGAGTTTGACTATGAGAACAATCACGTTATTATTGTATATTATCTTGCTGTGGATATACTCTTTTGAATGTCTACAAGGCATTTGCCCCCTAAATGCTATATGTGTAACAACTCCACACTTGCAAGTGGGTTGACACATCTCTAGAGGAGACGAGAAAGCTTGCATGCCTTCATAAGGAACTTTCTTT
Organism: Apteryx rowi; assembly: GCF_003343035.1. Lineage (NCBI taxonomy): Eukaryota > Metazoa > Chordata > Aves > Apterygiformes > Apterygidae > Apteryx > Apteryx rowi. The sequence continues at coordinate 1,345,884 of NW_020448386.1, read as the reverse complement.
CCATTTGGACCCTATATAACAACTTTTTGCACAGAATTGTCTCCAGAGTCCTCCTGCCTTTTTCAGTAATGGGTAAGGCAGGAGCATTGAGTCAACTGTAGTGAAATCATCAGGATTAGATTATGTCCTTTCCCACCTGAAAATCCTGCCGATACCACTGGAAGTTTTGCTTGGATACTCAGTAACAACTGATCATTTAAAAACACAATATGCATAATGATTTTTTCTGTATCCACTTAATTATGTGGCTAGTTCTGCTGATATCAAACACTTCTGTTAAGGTTTTTCCTATACTAAATGCCAAGTGAAGAACTTCAGGACTTGGAATCAGGCAGAACAAGATGAAAGGCAATCAAGAATAACACATAGCAATGTAACAGGCAGTGGAGTCTCCTACTGAGAAAACTAGTCTTTCTTCTCACTCAGCTGAGAAAGTAGAAGAGAAAGGTAAATGTGTGAAGTCCAGGCCCCATGAACACTGTCTTCCAAGCATCTATGTTCTAAATATTTGTGTATTTTTATATATTTGTGATCAGTTGCAATAGTGTATGAAAAGAAAAGAAAAGAAGAGAAAAGAGAAAAGAGAAAAGAGAAAAGAGAAAAGAGAAAAGAGAAAAGAGAAAAGAGAAAAGAGAAGAGAAGAGAAGAGAAGAGAAGAGAAGAGAAGAGAAGAGAAGAGAAGAGAAGAGAAGAAAAGGAACCAATGTAGCTTTTTTTCAGGTAGCTGTCTGTTTTGCAAATTAAATAATTTATAAAATTTAACTACGGCTGCAGACATAGGCGTAATATAATTGAAATCATAGGGAACAATTTATATCACATCTGTTTTAACTGTGAAATTTCTATACATTTGGTCATGTTAAATTAATGTGTGCCCATTTCTGTTGTTGAACAATGCTGCTTGCTGGTCACTATAAATAAATCCTGTAATATCAGTTTTCAAGCACCACTTTTGTTTGACTGATGTATGGCATTCATCCAAGGAGCAGCACTTGTCTGAGTGTCTTCTCCATGGGTGAAATTCTTCCATGTGAGTGGCTGCTTTGCAAAGCAGTTCAATGTAATGTGTGCTTAAAGTGCACTTTACCAACCTGAAGATCAGCCCAGTATAGTTATTGATAGCCTGGGGCTGACAATGGCTCCAGTGTAGCAAGGAAAAGAAGATATAGACAGAGAAAAAGAGACATAACTGAGGACACTGCCACCTGTGACAAATAGGAATTGCAGTGATTTTAGTTAAGACTACATTTTGTAGCTGCCAGTTGGCCAGTTGGCCTTCCAGAACTAAAACCAGTGTGTGAAAGCAAAGTGGAATCTAAACGTTTGTTGTTTATAGAATTACCCTGTTCAAAATCACCAAGTTGCTCCATGGATGCTCCCGGATTTGAAGAGGGCAGGAAGGAAGGAGTCATTGTGATTTGCAGCCACCAAATAGGAAGATGGAACCAAAAGAGAGCCATAGAGTTGCTCTCAGGCTGTTGGCAAACCTGCATAAGTGGAAGTTAGGAAGAGATGATACAGACTTTGTCCAACTAATTAACTGCCACACTGAAAATCAAAATATGGTCTCCAACACTGCCATCTCCTACAATTTAGGCTTCAACCTCAACATGATTATTATGCTGATATTCTGCTTATCTCCAGAGAAGGGGGGACACTAAATCAAATTAAGAGGGCTAATTGTTCTAGCCGCACTTCTTGTTCCCTAGCACTTTACTTCTGATGCTCCTTTGCATTAGTGGGCAGTGTTACTTGTCGCTGCCAGGTTGCGTTTCTTCCCCTAGACCGCCCTGTCACACCTTTTTTTCTGTCCTGTGAGCTTGGACCCGGCTGGAATGAGATTCCGCCTGCACTATACCACAGGGAGGCACTACAATTATTTTACTGCTTATACTGAGTTTAAGATCACTGAAACTTAAGTCCAAGCAAATCCCAAACCTGAAAGTACTTTACATCCATGGAGACATTGCTAGTACATGCTAGATGTGAGAGCATAACTGTTATCAAGATCTACAGGCTGTGCAAATCCCAACCCTATTGGTTTTAATGAGATTTCCTGGATGTAAGATCAGAATTTGGCTCCCGTGTTTTATCTCATGTAGCTGTCTGCTACATGAAATAGCTGAAACAGGGTGGAAATAATGAGAGCTCCCCAAGTCTTCATGCAAGCTCTAAACCAAAATCAAAAGCTCAAAGTTTGGAAGCTCATAAAAGTTCAATTGTTTTATTTCCCCTTCCTCATCACTTTTTATTTTTGCATTCCTTTGCCGGAATATAAAAAGAAAGCTTCTTAAGAAAAGAAAAGAAAAGAAAAGAAAAGAAAAGAAAAGAAAAGAAAATCTAAGCTTGGTTTTGCAGACTAAAGAGGTTCAGATTTTTTAACTAAGCACCTGAACTTCTGTATGAACCCAAATTGCAACAGACTAATATTCATCTTACATTAGTCAGTAGCACATGCCCTGTTGTGAGTTACTGGTTAATTTATACATTATCTGTCCACATTATGAAGTGGAATTATACCTTGGGCACTGGTAGCTGAGATTTTCCAACACTAAGCAGTAATGGAAATTGCTAATCCCAACTCATTTTGTCATGGGGTTCATATTATGCAGGCCCACACAATTTGCTGTACTCAGCAGTTTGACACAGCACTTATAATAGCACTAAGATGAAAGAATAAAATGTGTCTCTGTGCTCTAATATGGGATGCAATGTGGTTTCAGGAAACAATAGCAAGCCATTCACAAATACACTTTTCTGAATTGTAACCTGATATTACACAGCTCCAACACCTAATGATCAATCAGAGTTCAAAATTCTGACAGCCTTTATTTAAGATGCATCTATTTGACCACTGGAAACAAACACTGATCCCAGAATCCTAGCTCTGGTTTCTGCTCTTGTGCAAATTCAAGGCAAATCTTCTGAAGCTTAAGATGTATGAGGGAGCTCTGATTTACATGGGTATAAAACAGAAAATTATGCAGTCTCTAGACACAAGGTCTGGGAGGGAGCTCCTGGAATACTTAGACTTTCTACATCTTTGCATAGCTCACTCAGACTTAGTTTTGGAGTATGCTTTATAACATTTTAGAAAAGAAGGGTTTAATCAGATTAAATGTTAGGAGCAGTTGATTAATTACTCTGTTATTTAGGCAGGCTTGTATGGGTTTTTAATTCTTAGAATCAGCTTCCCTAGTCCTGCCTCCTGCCATCATCTGTCAGATTATGCTTCATTACTAGTCCATTCAGTTTCCAGATAGCTCAGACAAACAGGGAGACAGGTTATCAAACAGTGCTTTTCCTTTTTTGCCAGCTATGGAATAAAAGAGTTAATATAAAGCTATCATTCTCTGTCCTCCTATGCTACAATATAAAAAGAGACAATGCTCACAATTCACACTTAGCAACAATATCACATGCAGCATAAATTAATAAACTGGGATTTGATTTATTGATTTTAGGAGTCTTCAAAAAATGTGGGGGAGGCACAGCGGCTGTTCTTTTTCAAATGTGCCTAACCCTATTCCACTGGGAAACATGGTGGGGGCAGCTTTGCAGCGTCTCATCCAGAAATGTAAATGTTTTGTCATCACATATATAATTAACAGAATCAGACCAAAAAATATGAAAGAAATCCTGCTGCCACCTGCCATAAAAAAAAAAAAAAAAATCTTACAGCACAAGAAGGTTAGTTTGTTAAAAGCCCACTCTTAAAATATTTGGAAACCTGTTTTGCTGTCTGTGTATCTCCTTGCAATTATCTAACTTCTTCAGACACCYGCTGAAAGTGTTAAAGTTAATTGAAATATTTCCTTTAAATGATGAAATTTTAACAATTGTATAAAGCTATCACAGTTACTACCACACAATATTGCAGTACAGTAAGTTAAATTAACTATTTTCCTATTTTATTTATTGAAATTAATGTGTTTTATTTCAGTTAATTGCCTATTTATCTGCTTAACTATTTTTCAGGAATGCACATCTTGATATAATTGATAACAATAACACTAAAGAAAAACAATTTATTTATTCATGCTAGAGAAGAATTTAGCTGGAAAAGGATTTGTCGCAGAGAACATTAAGCCACCTTTACTGCCTGTCTGTTTCTTGATTTTGAAGATACAAATTAGAAAATTGAATGTATTCTTTGTARAGACAAGATTTTAAAATTAGAAGCCTCGGGCACCTGCCAAATTTGTAAAAGTGCTGAACATCTAGAAAATCCCATTGCCCTCAAATGTTTTGTTCTGATATCACCTGAGACTTTGATCCCGTGATGATTTGTATTTTGCATATTGCAAGAGTAATCAAAATGTACTAGTTATCAAAATCATATCAGGACACACAGCAAACCAAGTGACAAAAGGATAAAGCAGTCAGAGCTAACTGGATTATTTCATTTCATAACATTTTTTCCTTTTGGTTTCTCAATAATATCACCTCTATAAATAGGGAAATTCCAGAAAAAAATATTAGCTCTTCCAAATTTTCCTTAAACTAAAATTTTTCTAATAATTCAAAATTCTTTCCTTCCCCATCTCTTTTTGCCATGAAATATGATAAAATGATGTCCACTAATAATATTTTTATGATTTTTTGAAGGCTTTTTTTTTACTTTTTTCCCCCCAAATTCCTAAATTAAAAAACTATGACAGCAGGAAATGCATGGTATTAAAAATTACTTTTTAAAAATTGGAATGGGAATTATTTTGAAACCTTGCTTTTCCAAACAGTTATGTTTCCATGGGGTGTTTTTGGATGAGATCTGCACATAATAAGCTACTAGCATTTCATGGTGGAGATTTTCTTCCCTTTCACTTCATGGCCTTTGCTGTCCAAATTTGTGAATTAACATCATGGAGGCATTAGTCTGAGGTATTAAAGTAGACAAGACCACACAGCAAAGTAGGTATAAAGGAAACAGAGTAGAGATGCAAAGGCACCAGGGAGAGAGTGGAGGGGAGGTCTCCCAAGCAAATACCTGAGAAAAAAGGAGAGATGAATGGATGCACTGGTGAGAGCCCCGAAGGGCATGGTTTCACAGAGGACTGTACAATCAAGTTTGTCAAAAGCAATTGAACAGCCATGGATGAAGACAGACTAGAGGTCCTGATTCATCTAAGGGGGGCAAAAGACCTTGACAAAAGCAAATATAGCAAAATGCCTGAGGATGGGCATTATGGGAAGAAGGAACCAGAAAGAAAGTTAATGGGTGAATGGTCCTTCCTGGTTACATCAGCAGGATAGATGAATTGATTAGGGCAAGAAAACAAGAAAGGAAGAAGGGAAGGGAATGACAGAGTATTACAGGGAAATGAAAAAGAAAGTAAGGAACAATAGAAGAGATCCTTGATTACTTAAGGATTTGTGTGCTATACCTGTAAAAGACAGTCATGTCTAGCACAGAGAAGAAACATATGCAGACAAGGGTCTTGTTTGGTAATCAAATACTGAAAGTAAAGAACAAATTGCTAGTGTTGGAGTGATTCTCTTGAGGAAGATGTCAGAACAGGGAGATGGATCAGACTCATGCAGTGTCTGTGATAGGCGTGAATCAAGATAATCAAATAGGGATTTCTTGTCACCTTACCACATTTTGTATCCATAGAGCTCCACAGGGCAAAATAGCACCCACTTAATCCTTTCTGGCCTTTGGATAAACAGAAAAATCCTCTAAACTCTGTTTCTAATCCTTCCCTGTTTCCACTGACACATTCACCAAATAATGAGGATTGTGGGGGGTAACCAAAGGGAAAAGGCTGAAAGCTTGGCAGGGGCACATATTGCACGCCTTTACCGTGAGAGAGGGACAACATACCACAGGCACTGGTTAAGATTTAGAATGGCATTTTCCTCCTTTCTCATGCAGTGTAAAACAGCAGTGGCCCCGCTGAAATCAGTGGTGGTCCCAGGAACAGCTTCAACCTATAAAGCGACTAATAAGTGTGAGCTGAGCAAGAGACGTTCTTTCTGCTCAGAGACCCCTATATCACATCAGACAGGACACATGCAGACTCTTTGCCACTCCATCCCTGTGTTGCTCCTACAAACTCACAGACTTCATCTTTCCCATGGTTTCCCATGACAAAGGAAATCCAGTCTATTCTAAAATGAAATAATGTTGGAAAAACAAAGAAACAAACAAAGAAGACCTATAATAAATCCTCTTTTATTTCTTAAATAGCTAACAAACAGAAAAACCTTCACAACATGGTCAGGTACTTAAGATTTCTCCTCATGCCAAATTACTTGTGGCAAAATTAGTTTTCAATAAATATGCATCTCACTCATTCTTTAGGAAAGAAAATAGTGGAATTTCTATCATTTAACAACAGCACAAACCTCAAAAGCATTTCACCATGTTGAGATCAGAATAATCTGCGTAATAAGCTATTTGGGTTCATCAGACAGGGCATATGTGCAAATCAGGACTATAATTCATATGGCACAAGGGCTACCAAATTAGTTATTCAGCAAATGTTTTTTTGATAGCACCCTGGGGGCCGATTTTTTCACTTTGCATTTATTTTAGTTTTGCACCTGTTTAGTTGTTAAGTCCTTTTACCTCTCCATTATAATTTCCATATCTTTTCAATATAATCTTTTACTGCTCCATTCAGTGGCTGCAAGTAACTCAGCATAGCATTATACAAGGATTGGGRTAAAAACATACTAGCAGGAAAGCACTGCCATATATAAGCCACAAAGCAAGTATTTTCAGTCTAGATTACTTTTAATTTAAAGGCATGATAATAGTAGCTAAACAGTGAACAAATCATAATGTCTCCATCCCAGAGAAACAAATATGTATTTGATTCCTTTAGGTTCACCACCCTGAGTTTCTCCATAGCCCCGTCAGGAGGAGCAGCCATAGAAAGGGTGAACACAGATCATTCTATACTGTGTTTTTTCAAAGCATTTGCTGCAAGCCCTATTTCACTAATTATTTCACTACACTGAAATGAATCTCAGCTACTAAAAATGTTTTTTTCCCATGCTAGTTAACTTTTCACTTTTATATATGGATGCATAATTTGGGGTGACAGTAGCTGAAAGAGGAATGGCCAAGGAATGGGATAGGACATTTTCTGAAAGAGCAGCCATTTGTACTACCAAGGAGTAGTGGAGGCTGATAAGAATAGGGTAGAGAGACAAGGAAAGTTTACATAAATGAAAAGAGGGGGGTTATATAAGTGCAGAGGAATGTCTTCCCACTCATTATGGAGAGGAAGGGATTAAGTTTGTTTATTTTATGAAGAGGATTGATGGAATTTGAGGAAAGGAAGACAGAAGAAACAAAGATGGCACCAAAGTTGACCTGATGAGTGGGAAGGACAATGATATCCAGGGTGACTGCAGAAAGGAAGAAGAGATTTAGGAGAAAATATTAGGAGTTCATTTGAAACTACTTACAGTATTTGCAAATTTCAATTACTAATTAAACATATACACAACACATTTGAAGACAGATTCTCATATTGGTTAATATTCTTTTCTCTGCTCAGAGACACCTTTTGTTCCATATAAATATGTATTTTAGTGGAGATACAGAGTATTTAAAACTTATTAATAGTCCCTGAGAAGCTATTTAAATGCGAGCATTATTAAGCCATTCTTTAACACAAGGGTGCATTACATGTCTGGAATAAGAGACAAATCAGATGAGCTCTTAGCAGCTTCAATGCTGTCAAACTCTTTTGTGAGAGCAATGTTACTGAATTGACTCTACACAATTTTTGTAATAATATAATACAAGTGTAGATTTAATAGGCAATTTTATTAGCAGAAGAGAATCTTTTTGACTGTAACAAAAACAAATGTCTTCCTTTTGCCAATCACAGTACTTTTTTTTCTTAAAACTGCATGAAGATCTGTGTTTTGCTACTTGCCTTCCATTGAAATAAGATTCAAGATTCTGTACCTGTTCAGAGTTGTATCATTAGAAATTCAGTAATGGTAGATGAAATAAAAACCATTGTACAGTAATGATGTTATCAAATTGAGAAGCTTTTCTTTCATAAATCTCTTCAAAGCTTGTTAACTCACTGAAGAAACTTGGAAACTAATCCTAATCATTCGTGTTTTTTTCAAAGACATTTCTTGATTCAAATAATGGCAAAAACTCAAATGACTAACCAGGACAAAGAAAGGGAATACAGCCTTTCACAAGTTGCTTCATTTTAAAGTCCCATATATGCAGAAGATTCTAAAAGTATCTCAATTGTAAAAGAAACATATTGCATATATGAAATGGAGCGGTTTTATGGACATTCTGTGGGCTTCATTTCTGAGGCACTGGAGACAGCTTGCAAGTGCAATTGTAACAAATACAATGCAATTGTAAATGTGAACTTCTGCAAGCTTGCCCCTTATACAAGTATGCAAACAAATGGGTAACAGATAATAGGTGTATATGAACATCTAGTTAGTCATCATATTACTCAGGACATTGTTATACAATTCCACTTATTGCAGCTTTTAAAATCACATTTTTATGTACAGTTTTCCACCTTTCTCCAGTATGTCTCCTTGTCCTCTCAATGTTATTTCTCTTTTTTGATTCTCTACCAGAGGACTCTCAATTTCTTCTTGAAGTTCACCTCTTCTCTTCCCTGAAAGACCAATATTATGATTTTTCTCTCCTAGCAACACTTGTTCAAATCTCTTACTCTAGGTTTCTATTCCATATCCGCGTCCTGAGGACTTCTGGGGCTTCTGTGGAAGTAATTCCTGTTGGTAGTACCTTTTACCTTGCTTCCCCTTGGCCTTGGGGACAGTAATGGTGGAGCAATTCTTGAACCCCAAAAGGAAATGACAGAAATAATGTTACTGAAAGACTTGAGCACAATTGTGGAGTAAACAGAATGGAAGAGGGAAAAAAAAAAGTCCTTAGAGTGTAGGAGGATACAAGAGGATCGTAATGGTGCTGGGAAGAAGAAATACATTTGAAAACATGCATATGACAACAAAATTTCTTCAGTTAGGCTTTCCTGAGGATAACTTTGGATAATTATGATGTGTGTTGATAAAGCCTTCCTGAAAGCATTAAATCTGAACTCAGATTCAAAGGCTGACTAGATAAATAAGTAATCCCAACCTTATAAAAAGGATCTCTGATCCCTGCCAAAGTCGTTCAGTAGAAGTCACAAAAAACTTTCTTAAACTTACAGAGAAATGAGGGAAACTGGATGAAGGTACAGATTGACTAAAGACCTGGAAAATGTCCTGTGAGCCAGGAAGCATTACTGCACTGGTAGCTGTTGGAATAAGCAATCTAATGCAGATGAATAATTTCCATTTTAAAATCCTGTGATCCTTGTTGACTACAAAAGTTGGTTGTAAAACACTACTAGTGTCCAGAACTACCTGAAGGTCTAATTGTAAAGTTATCATCCATYCATACTGCAATCTCCAGTGCTTAGACCTCCCCAAAATTCAATCTTCCAGCCAGCCCAAGCTTTTTCTGTTTCAGAAACAGAATGGTTAAAACAAGGACTTTTCATCTCTGTGTGTTGGCTTCTTCAGATCCAGACTGTCAACTCAGTTGTGAATGAATATGGGGGTGCCTGCATTCTTGCTTCCTCTGATAACACATGTTCTGTAGAGGAAAAAAAAGGACAATAATTTTTCAAGAAGTCTGTATGACAACTTTCAGGAGTCTTGGTCTCTCACACAAAGATTTAATCCCCCCCCCAAAAGACCCTAAAACAATAAAAAAACACCAAACCCACCATTGAGAGGATGGCTTAGACTCCAAGAAATGCAGATTTCTTAAACTGTGTAATCTGCATTACTTAATAGAGCAGGGAGCCAATTAAGAACAGTCCCTTATTCAGTTTAATTAGGCTAACTATAGGTAAGGGAATCATATGGTAGAGAGCGGGGCGTTCCGTGGAGAGAATGTCTCATGGATCTATTTCATATCTGAGTCCTCCACTGTGACAGAGTTAAAGATATCTAGTGCTTGACTTTCACCCCTTTAATACTAAAAAATAAACAAATCACACAGTTTACATTATAAAGACTTTGAAATTTTAAGCCCCAGGCATTCTCCCTGATGCTGGGGGGAAAGGGACGGGGACAGCTGATGTATTCAATTTTATCAAATTAACAACAGTGTCAAGTTATGTATAAAACTTAATTTCAGTCTCCTTATATACTTACATGGTCCACAAGCCCATTAGCTATTTTTAAAAGTGTGTAGAAATAAAAAACATACTACTTTTGTGTTCTGAACTGCATTCTAACACCAAATTAGAGATTAAGGCTCAAATTACCAAAGCTATGAGAGATATGGAGCTGAGATAAATTTTACTTTTCAAAGGTCTTTGTCAAGATGTATATTACACTGTTGTATCATAGCTTCAATTTTCATTCTTCCTAATGGAGTACTCTGAAACTGGGTCCTTCTACTTTGGTAATGTGTTGATACATACAGATGCTCAGCTTGGTGTATGAATGGGGAAGTGCACAGATAGCAAGTCCAAAAGAGAGATCTTTTTTTGAAAAAAAACAAAAGAACCAAAGAAATAGCCATAAATATTCATTAATATAAACTTTAAGAAAAAAAGAGGAAGGAGAGAAAACTGATACTGCTCCAAAGTTATTAAATGATGCCATAATTTAGCACCCAGACCAAACTGAAAGAATCACTTTTGACTAGTTAGATACACTTCTTCTCTGGACTTTATCAGTCTCAGAGTTTTTAATCTGCTTATGCTGAGAGCACAACTATGAGGAAGGAAAGCAGTGTTTACAGATGGAGCAAAGACCCTTCTGCTTCAATTTAATCTCAGTGCAGGAGCACTGAAGATAGATTTTTCCTTCATGCAATATTAATTATCTCTTTTCTCCTTTTCTCAGTTCCACAGGTTTTACAGCCAGAACATCTCATGGTCTCTTAGAATGTCCTCTCAAACAGCAGAGGCCACGTAAATTCTTGCAGACTCAGGGGTTTTCTTCACCATTATAATTAACTTGTGCGTAACTAGGTAATGTACACAAAAAAAAGGCTTTACAAGGCACAAGACAGCACTGGCAGGGAAATGATCTTCTTTGATCCTGGGAGAAGAGGTCAGACTGGGCAACACTGCTGGCATTTTGTCCTGCCGTGGTGCCCTGCATTTCTTGTGCTGGTGTGCACATGAGATACAAATCCCCCATACCACAAGTTTCCTCTTCATTTTCTTCATCTCAGAGACTCTTCTGAGCCTCCAAATTGTGTACGGAGTAATTTTAAATTCTAAGGGGTCAGCTTCTGCTCCCATTTACAGAACAGGAAGCTTCCTATTAATTCCAACAGAAGTATAATTGAAAGTCTAATGAGCACACAAAAATCCTAACTACTAACAGTGTTTACATTCACATACCCCTAGTTCTTCTACTTCCCTTCCTCAGTCACAGCTTCTTTAATGAGAGAAGATTAACAACAAACTCTCCAGACCTTTAGCTGCCAGTGAGTTTTGTCTCTGAGCTGTTCCTCATTTTATGCCGTATTATGATTACAGGCTACCTATCAAGGTTAGATAACTAAAATCATGTAATGTATTCTGAGGCTGCTGCACCTAGAAATTTCTGAGAAAATCAAACAAGAAACAGCACTGTCTAGAAGAGTGGCCCACATGAGGGTTCACAGTGAGGCTGATGTCAATACCAAAGGCAGCTGTATTCATTACTTTAGATTTTTTCATGCCACTGAAAATACTCCTCTCTTTACCATTAATAGTAATGTTATTTATAAACATACCCAATCTGGCCTGGTATTTTTGGACATATTAAAACTGTAGATCCTGCTTTACTGCCGATGTTCCGAAAGAACATCTCTACTACCCACCTTGAAACAGAATAGATCAACACTTAACAGTTTAAAACCTACAGCAAGACCTCTGCTAATGTATTTTCCTCACCTATTAAGAATCAGCATATGCCAGGACTCTGTATAGTTCCTGACTAGACAAGGCACAACAGGAGATTTAAGAAAAAATAACCTATAACTTAGGGTTTCAATGAAATTCTATGGATAAAAAAGATATATGACTGAAAAAAAAAAAGAGTTTTTATGACTGATTCGGTTTTGAATTTCTCACTGTGTTGAACTAGGATTCCAAACAGGAATAAAGATCTCTAATCCCCAAGAAAGACATCCAGATGCACATCAACAGCACTCAACATTTGGAGGGCAGCTGGTAAACTGGATTGTATTCCTTTTCAAAAGCAGTATGACGAAGTTGTTTATTCAGCAAAACAAACTGTTCCCTGTGTCTGTTAACAAGGCTGGCTTTGTGCAGCACAGTCTTCTGCAGCACTGACTCCTGTTTGGAACCATTTCACACTAATTAGAAATAAGAGAAAAAGCTGTGTTCATAAACAGCCCAGCTCAAGACCTGTTTCAAACCACTCTTTCTGAAAATTAACTCAGTTGTAACCCTCCATGAATAATAGTGTTGCACAAACAGTCTAGAGAAAATATATTGTTAATAATTGTCAACTTGCTGTGCAAAATGCCAATGCAAATTTTATATAACACTACCCAAAACATGAAATGATGAACTACGAAATACTGTTCAATTCCCTCTTCTAAGATAGAGCCATAATGATTTTTGAAGTGGTTAGCAGCCCTGGGAATATGTGACAAAGAAAAGAGTTACTGTAATGAAAAAAATCAAATAATAGAATGACGCACTGAATGTGTAGTGCAGATCTGCATTTTGGTTAAATATGACTAACATTATGGAATAATGCACAAGCAATTAAATAGGAATTGGAATATCAGAAGCATTTTCATCTGGACAACAATAAGAAAATAAAATAGAGAAGGTCCTTCAGCATTAATAGTGCAAAAAGGTATATTGAAGGCTAAAGCTGACAATGTCATATAGAAAGTGCTTTCAGGGAATAATTATGTACTAGGAAAGCTTATTTCTAATTTGTATAGGCATCTTTCACTTTGGGCAACATTTCGTCATAGGAGTAATCCCAGTTAAAACCATGGGTTTACTTGTGGAAGTGCCGGATGTCGTAAATCAGAGCTGCAGTGCTTGAGCACTAGTGCTCCTCAGCTGTCTGTRTGACGATAGGGAGTTACCTATGAGATATGTATATTTGCAATATTTTCTGTTACCAATTATGACAGAAGAAAATTACACAGTTTGGATATAAAGCTTTTAAGGCTTCTGTACTTGCTTGATTTTGCCATAAAATTCAATGGCTAGAGTTAGATGCAGGTAATATGAATATGTGTTCCAGGAACATTTGAAAAGGAAGAAATGCAAAACTTAATTAGAAAAAAATATAGTCACCAGCCATTACAGAACATCTTGCAAATTACTGGGGATGAATCCAGTAGTTTTCTACAGAATTCAGTCTCATTTCTAAAGTCTGAAAAAAGGAGAACAACAACAAAAAATTATGTGGGTAAAATCAGCTTTTTTCAGATCACAAAAAGAGTTTAGGTTATAGCTTAAATTTCTTTTAAATTTCTTTTCATTTTTAATTAATTATTGTAGGTTAAATTTCTGTTCTAAAATTAAACGTGGAGCCTAGATTTAGTAAGAGGTATATTTCTTGTACCTAAATAATGAGTGTCAAGTGTATATAATTAGGAGGAAAAATAAAATCAATTTAGATTCTTGATAAGAAAGATATTGCTGTCTTATCCTTTCATGGCCAGCCTTTTTCTTACCACACACTGTTTTGAAAGAAATAAAGTTTCACAACATTTCAGATGACAATAGCGTTACATTACATGAGCCTTGTGGTTTCAGTTTCAGGACTGCTTGCAGAATCAGCAGATGAAAAGTGCTCTTTCCCCATGAAGACTGTACCTCTCCGTTGCTTGAAAACTAAACAGGGCCTTTTGACAAATTTGTTAAAATGAACTCAGTTCTCCTTTAGGGACCGTAAGGAACAAGCAGAACCTTGTACCCAGTCCCTGCCATTAAAAAGGCAGTTCTACCTGCTTCAGTTTGGTTGTAATAGACAATACTGCTCAACTCAGGACAATGTGMTGCTCACCAAATGCTTTCAATAAATAAATTCTAAACATTCTTTGTCAGGATAATTTACACCACAGAAGTTATCAGTGTTAACTTGAGTGATAAAAGAGTCTGCAAGTAGGAACTGTTGTCTTGTTTCCACAGACAGAAGTCTAATTTTAGAATATAAAGAACAATATCTCCTAGAAATGGTTTAGGGGGATAGACAAAATGATCATCTCATGTCTTTTCAACTTGATTTTCCAACTGATGTAGTAAATGAGTAACAGTAATATTCAAACTCAACCAAATTTCATGAGGGTCATACAATACAAATATTTTTATTTATACTATGATGAATTAATAGCATCAGGACACAAGACTAAATTTTCTAGAAGTCATCTTTTTTTTTCTTTTCTACAGAAAAAAGTGTTTTTAAGGTTTAATAAAAGGTTGAACTACTTATAGCTTAGGTTAAAAAACTATGTACTCTTTTTTTAAAAAAAAAGCCTGACTAACAAAACTAAAAGTATACAAAAACCTAAAAGTATATAAAACAGAAGAAAAATACAAAAAGTTCACATTATGATGTTCCAAAGGATGTTCTGAGAGCAAGGATTAGCTCTACTATTCAAAAAGAAATTGATAGCACACAGTTAAAACTTCCTGGAATATTTTTTATCAGTAATCTTACAACTGCATCACTTTTTTACACATTTTTTTTAAAAGGTGAGAAGAGGAAGCATTTTAGCAAGGCAAAACTTTGCAGACTTTCCAAAAGAGTACATCTTGCCAGTAGTACTTATTTATGCTGCCTCTGACCACATGGATTCTGCCATGAAGCTTTCGCTGTTTTCAGAAATGTTGACCAGAAAACAATATCATCTAGAATGGTGTCTAAGAGTCAGCAAACTGTGGTCAGTTGTACTTGTGATGTTTTTGAAAACACTGTCCTCTACTGGTTGTGATTTTGGAATCAAACACTCAAGAAGGGTGTTCTCAAAGGACAGAAGTTGTCCATGAACACGACAATAGTGGATGAACAGCAAATTGCAAAGTGGGCTGTTTTGTTTCATTTTGCTTCAAATCCCAGAACTACTGGCTAAACCCAGAATATCTGACCATCTTAAAGCAATTTCTGTAAATGAAGCTTCTATTCCTAATAACAGCTTAGTAAGACTTAAAGTCATTATTCAGTCATTATTACACATTTTATACCATACAACTCTTACATAGTACAGCATAAGAGTGAGGAATTAGAATTATAGCAGTAAAGGGGAAAAACATCCATTATTTTCAATATAGTCATATGACCTGACTCCATGACCATCATGCACCACCTTTCTCAGATGGCAATAGCCATTGGTAACAACCAAGAATAGCCGGATTAAACCATACATACTGTTCGAGCCTGATTTACTTCTCCCTTCAGCATTTGGCTTTGATCCCATTTCTAATCTTTCTCTTCTCCAGAAACAATGATCCACAAACCCTTTGAAATCCCAGGCTAGAGCTCCCAATAATAAGATTCATCCCAGGCAGACTGCCTGCGCATGCTAAAATGAGTCATCTGGATAATCCTTTAAGGGACTCTAGCACATTTCTAACCAGGTAGTAACAGATACAGCTACTTCTCTGGGATGATAGTGCAGAAACTGGCAACCCAGATTTTTCAAGCTTTTTTTTTTTTATTCCTAGCAGGCATTTTGCAATACAAGAGAAAGCACAGAGAAATAAAGGGCCAGACTTTTAAGGCTTTTAGATGAAAATCTGTGGAAATGACCACTGCCTTTCATCAAGAAAAGGCGTGGGTAAGAACAGATTGCAGCACATTTCCATAACCGGCTATCCCTGTTCTGACCAGAGGAAAATGGCTTTACTGTGCATTGGGGGACAACGGGCTGGCAGATTGGCTAATAAGAAACCACTATATGCATTTCTCCTGCAGCTGCTTTTTTATTTATTATTGTCACTTTTCTACTGCTATTATCTTCCCTTTGCCACCTAGACTTGAACTTAAATGGGAGAATAAATCATCAGGAGATCTTCTGGTTCTGAAGTCAGGCTTCAAATCTCTCCTAGGAAGCTTTTGTGCAAATACTAAATTAAGAACTTGAGTGTTTTCATGCCCTTGTTCTTTCAATGGATACACCAGTTTCACTGCAGTTTTCCAATGGCACATCTAAACTGTAATCCTCCATTTTCATGGCATATAAATAGATAGAATTGGAACCAGTTTTCATCATGTGACTGACTTTTCCTATTGATTATATTAAAGTAACCAGGAAGTCCTATTACAGAAAAAGCATGCATAAATACAGATCAGTTACATTCCTCCTGACTATCCAGTGCTTACCCTGATCTAATTATTTTCAACCTTTTACAGGACACCAGTTCATTATACCACCAAAAATCCAGTTTCTGGCATGAAAATTGTTTTAAGACCACTATTTCCCATTCTTTGTTAACTGAATACATTTTGCTCAGAATAAAAGTAATAGAAAAAAGTCCTTGGCTGCATAAAAGTCCTTTGTCGGTGCTTTTGAACTCCCTAGCTGTGGACTACAAAGAGTCCAGCGCGCTGCCTCTCGCCACCACGGAACAGAAGCACTGAGCTGCTTTTTTGGGGGGGGATCTTGATATACAGGATACATTACTGAGTGCCTATAAAAAGGCTTGTGAACCTTGATGGAAATCAGAGGTGAAAATGACAGTTCAAATGTCTGGTCTGGGTTTAAAAGATCTATAGTAATGTATTTTTACTTATAACAGATACTGAGAAGGAAAAAAAGAACCAGCAAAGCAGTGTTCAGACTTATATTACACTCTTTCTCTGCTCCTGCCCTTTCCCTGAGCTGTCAAACACAGGGCATTCTCTGAAAAGCAAAGTGATTCCAGGCAGGTTACCAATATATGTTATTTCTTATTAGTTATCTCCTCAGGATATCACTAAGACACAAAGCCTATATGATTCTTTTCAGCTACAAACAATGAGTCAGGATCCGTGCTGGCTTAAAGCATGTGTCATCCTTGGATTTCAATGCAATGCCCTAGAATAGAATTTGGTGTGTTTTTTTTTTTTAAAAAAAAAACCCTTCCTATTTGATATAGGAAACTTTATAGAACAGTTAATCAGAAAGAAAGCAAGGGTGTGCTGGCTAATCAATTAACAGTCAAATAGATTTTGACAACTGACACTTATTTGTCTTTACACCTCTGGAAAAAAAAAAAGTTTTGAGCAAGGAAACTCTTTGTTCTATTATTTCCTGTGAAACATTAATATCCCTTAAATTAAGTTCCCATCATGAAACAACGTCTAGTTCTATTTTTTTCCCTTCATCAAAGCTTTCATTGAACATGGGATTTCTAACCAAAAAAAAAAAAAATCTTTTGCAGAAACTTTCCCTTTCCTTTGAGGGAAAAGGGAGAAAGGTCTGCATTCACTTTTTCCTAGTTCTTTGTCAAACAACATTCACACAAAAATAATTTCCCATCCATCTGTAGCTTCTTATTCTTTAATTATGTGTACTGACTGATGCTGTGGTGGATTTATAATCCATTGAACTCTAAAAAGGCAAAAGAATCAAGAGTGTTCAAAGTGCCAGTGCTGGAAGCACTATACCTACTGTACAAATACTTATCATTTACACTGCTCATTATCTGTTCAAAAAATAGTCACGGTAATCAGTGGTAAATGATTCCCAATCATTCTCAATGGACTTCCTATCTACTGAGACTCCAAATCTCTTTCAGCAGTAATAGGACAAGTCCAATCACTGACTGCCACCACAATCATGCCCCTGCTTCAGAAGCACATGGGTGCTCTGCATGATCTACATTTTGAGACGTGCGCAAGTTGAAGTATCAACTTTCCGAAACTTTGGAGGAGTTTGGGTGCGTGATTTGAGGTTAGCTTGTAACAGAGATAGCACTCAAACTCCCAGGCCAAGAACCTCAAAAGTATTTGGTAATCAGTYGTCACTCATTTTAGTGAAGCACATATGAAAGTGTTATTGTTATTATTTACTATTATATGAAAAGTCCACTGTTGTTAGGGCATAGCATATGAGGATCACAGTGAGGGATGAGGACCACAGTCAAAAGCCAATTTGTACACTAGTCATTGTATAAATGCAGAGCCAAACCCAAGCAGTTTATAACTGTGACTACAGAAGACCAACAATGACGGGAGTCTTTAACACAGAGATCTTGGAAAATAAATGACAGACAAATAAGGCTTTATCTATTCAGACAACTTAATGTTAATAAGCTAAGGTTAGAATTTACAGTCTACTAACTTCTCCATACTAAGAGCACCTTTATATGAGGTGCTTTTAAGGTAGAATAAGTTGCCTCACGCTGTTACCTCACAGGGAGTTAATGCAGAGTAACCAGTGTACTGTAAATTTGCACCCCGGCTTACCACAGAATAACTTCCCTGATTAGATAAGTCTTAATACAATGTGCATAGGGAAATCAATGGTTATGACTGAGTAATTAGTGTGAAAAACTATTCAGATTTTCCAAGTTTCTCATTCCCTTTTTTCCACCCATCTCTATTCACTGCTTTTTCTGCGGGATGAGCTCCTGTTACAGATTTGCCATATTGTTGTTCCTCTGAAGGTACTCATGGCCACATGCAAAAAAAATTGGCATCGCCAAGAAAAAAATAATAGTGCAACTTTGTAATTGATACCAGAAGTGCTTATTTCCTGCTCATAAAATGTTGTGTCGCCTAGTCAAGGAGCAGAAACAATTTCATCTGATTTAAACAACTGATAAACACACTGCAAACAAAAAGATGGTGAATAGCCAAAAACAATCAGTTCAAATTTGTTTGCAAACAACTCACAAACTGAAACATGCTTACACAAAGTGATCGAATCACTGCAGGAAGAAAGGAGGCTAACAGAAGTCAAAAGCTTGTTATGGATAATTCACAAGCAGGCAAAAAACCAAGGCTGAACTTGACAGGGAGAGGGACTGAAAGCTGCCTGTAGAAAAATCTTGTTTGCAGCCAATTAGAATTGTTGTTACATTGGAATTACATTTTTAAAAAGATCACTGTGGCTTTAAAGCCACAAATGAGCAATGATTCCTCTATTTTGTACCACTTCAGGGAAACATAAGCAGACCCACTAGAAAAGACACCACTAAAATGCAAATGAGGATTCCCAATCACCTGAACACTGTGGGTTTTTTGGTATCTTTTTCTAGGACCAATGTGTAGGCAAGATCAAAGGAGCATTTGAACTGCCAGATTTCAGGTGAGAAAACTGGAAAAATAACTGTGGGTCTGCAAAAAGGTGGTGCTTTAGAATTCATATTTTCTATAGTATGAATCACCAAGGATGTCAATTAATTCATTTACAAAGACAGGACATTTCAACTGACAGCAAATATTTGCATGCAAAAAAGCATAACTAAAGAACTCTGTTGTTAAATGGGAATACAAATCAATACCTTTCCTTAAAGGACATCTATACCCTGTGGACAACAGCAAGAGTCAGGGCAAGGGAGAAGACTTGTTTACGCATGGAAGATTTAGCACCATAGAGATCATTGACACTGTAGAGGTTTAATATCAGGGGCTCAGAACGGACACACTCCAATTTCTGACAGGGTAAAAGGGCTCTGAGAAAATGACAGGCCAGAGAGTAAAGAGGGCAATGTTATATTTTGCTGTTCTGTTTCTTGTGAGAATGCCTCCAGTCTCACTGCGCACACCAGGACGGAGGAGGCGCGTTGAGAGCATGCGTGAAGGAGCATAGCAGGAGAGGTGCATGGAGCCTGGGGAAGGTTTGCAAAGGAGGACACCATTCCCCTCTGGAGCCGCTGCAGCTTGCTGAGCATTTGCAAACTCATCACTGTCATGAAAACTTCACCATGCATTTCTCAAGGAGTGGCAGCAGCAGCCACTCAGGCTGGGAAGGCAGTGGGACAAGGGAAATTGGGCTGTTTTCTGCTTGCAACTTGAGCTGTTAACTACCTGGTACATGGGACAAGGCAGTAGGGAGGCTAAATAGACCTCACTGATGGTTTTTATTGAGACTGCAGTAGGCATTTGAGGCCAGTAGTGATCAGTAGGCGCTGCAACTGCACCAGGCCCCAGAGTGAGTGGCCAGCTTGTTAGATAGAGCTTTGGAGAAAGCTCGTTCATCCAAGATGGTGTGGCAGATGGAGAAACCCAAGCTCATTAGTCAATGAGCTACAACAGCATCCTGCTCTAGATAGTCATCTTGATGAAAAATGATGGTGCAGTTTGGGCCTCTGCACATTTGCACATTGATGTTCAGAGGAATCAGTGTTCTTGCAGAAGTTTTGCACACCTCTTGGTAAGAAACTCTCAGAGAATGTGTCTGGTGGGGAAATCTGCCCACCTGCTGATACTGGCAGGGCCTAAAACAGTGTCAACCATGAGAGAGCCAGGGCCAAGCAGATTCCTGCAAGGTCATCCTTAGGTTCTGCCACTAACGGGAACCCCAGCTCCCTGAGGCTGGAAGATCTGGTCTCTCAGACTTGAAGTATGACATTTGGCTCTTTGAACTCTAGGAGCTGGATAAGGCAGGAAATTGTAGCCAGAAAAGTGAAACTACAGTTGTGCTAAGTGCAGGTGACCCAGTTTTCATTGGAGGAAAAATTGGAGGAAAAAAGCTGGAGGAGGTATCTGTTAGAGTTAAATTATACTTTATAGGAGGAAGAGGAAAACTTGGTGGTCCCTGCCTACTTACGCAGAGATCAAGTGAGAACAAGGATGTGTTTTGGTTTGATTAACATGATCTGGGTTCCACAGATATCCTGTGATCTTCAATTGCCTGACATGTGAGGGCAAGGCAGGAGGTAAGGCTAAATAATAATTTTGGACAGGACCTCTGCAATTGTAAGAGCCCTTGCTCCAGGGCAGTAAATGCTCCAGCTGCTCAGGAAAAAAAGAATTAAAAAAGGGATTGTTATAAAAAAAGCTGCCTTTCAGCCCTATAGCAGATTTTGAATGAGCCTCTAGTTCTATGTTAGAGAAGATTAGAATGGTAACTTCAAAAAAGGGGTGTCAGGGCAGAGATCTTTGCACATACAGTTCTTGCAGGATGTGTGTGCATACATACATACACACACACACACACACACACACATACATTATATATATAAAAAATACACTTAAAGCTGTGCATTTTTAAGGACTGAACTTGGATTCCTTCACACTAATGAGGCTGAATAAAATGCTTGTGCTCATCAAAAGAAAATCAGAGAAGGTTATCAGCAGACTCAAAACAAAGGTATCCTGTCCCAAAATATTCAGGAAAAAGGAAGAGATTGCTAATGTGCTAATCCCATTGACTGTCTCTACAGCATAACCACTTGCAGGTGAATGACAGCTGATGTATACTTTCAACTGGTGTGACTTGTATAGTTCTCTGGGCCTTTGTCATTTTTCTTACCTCACTAATAATTTATCTGGCCCAAGAGACCATTAAAGTCAATGAAATTACTCCAGACTTGCAGATTCAGAATCCAGTTCCATATTTCCCTTACAGAGGTTATAATTGCTTGGGACAAAGACAGTCCTTGTGATGAATGAATGCTATTGTTAACCTACTTATTGTTTTTAAATGTTCTCTTCATTACCCTAGCCTGCATGATTTTAAAATAAGTCTAATATATACACCATGTTTATTGTACCCACAGCACTAAGTGTTAAGAATTAACAGGGATTTCAAGATGAATAGTTATTCAACTTAACAATATTTTCCCTGTGGAAAATATTTTCTTGTGAGTTATCTCATAAATAATAAAACAGGGACTATAAACACAATGTTGAAAGGAACTTCATTATCAGGGCTCTCAGAAAAACATTCCCCTGTCAACTCTTAAACACAATGTCGTAAAGTTTTCAATTTATTGAAGATATTTCCACCTTATACTTCATCACACAGTATAGAATTCATAAGTGCTGTGAGTTTAAATTTTGAATCTAAGCCTCATGCTAAAAGAATTGAAACCTGAATCTCTAGCTTGAAAGTTGCACTTTATTTTGATCTAGAAATGATGAAAATATTTGCAGATTTTTTTTCCTGAATTATATATTATGTGGACAGTCGAATCATCTTGCCCCAGTCATTTTAATGAAGATGACAAACAGAAGCCTCTCAATATTTTTATAATGGGTTACAGTAAACAAGTACGTAATTCTTTTCAAAATAAGCTAGCTACAGGACTGTGCTGTAAGAACCACAGTCTGCTCTTAAAATAATGATCTTTAACAAGTACGTCTTCCGTGGGAGTCTAAATATCTGTCCAGTCCATGTCATCCTTGAAAAAACAGTATATCAAACCAACAAAGGAGTCACCAGCTGGTAACCTAAAACTCTTGGCTAATATTTGGTAGCTCTAATTGAATTTGGTAGTAGACTTTACTCAACAGTTAGACTTTGTTTTGAGAAGAAAAAAATGAGTAGAATAAGTTTCCACCCTGGAAAGAAAACAAGAATACCATCTTAAAATGGTGTCTATTTGCAGTTAATCTATAAAAAAGTCATAGTGAAGTTGGAACTTTTGAGATAAATAAATATCTATATCCCATTACATCTTTTGCTATAATGTGACCATGAGTGGAAAAAAATAACCCTGATATCCTGTGTGCAGCTTTATGCACTGCTATCAGGAAAAATAGTTTGAATTATTCTCTTGGCCTTTAAAAGTCAACTTGTTGTTTGTTTGTTTGTTTGTTTGTTTTTTAATATGATTGACATCCTGGAAGAAGAAGGTATTGGAGAGCTGTCTCAATAGAAGCAACAAAGACTGCTCTCTTGTATAACATTTACATTTATAAACAATACACAGCTGAATTCTGGTCTCATTTGAGAGAAAGGCAAATCCCCTGTTAACTTGCTTGGAATCACAGGTGGTCCTGTTATATGTCTTGAGAGCTACTAGAATTATATTTTCATCTTAATCCTATGGTTTCACTGTACTTTTATGCTTAGATGATAAGAGCATCTGAAGTTGTTCTTCTTTTATCAAATAAATTTAGATGCTACCAAACTATCTTAGAAACATATTATTCAAATGTATTCACCAGGCTGAGAAAGCAAAACACACATAGGAAAAGACATGGTATCATAGCAAATAACTCACAATAACCAGTTCCAGCAAAGTCTTTAATGTCAAGCTGTACCAATTGCTAAAACAATACCGTTTACTTTGAGGCATTGTCATGTTCATGCATGACATTTCTGATATTTTATTAGAAGCCTTTACAATCATTCGTGAAGATAACACATTATCTCTCTGATTCAGATAAATATGTCACTTAACACTGAACACTTAAGCCTGCATAGGAATCTGCTTGGAAAATAATCCAACAATTACCGCCTTATTTTGGAATATATTTTCCTCAAATTCCTCCCCTGCCAGCCTTTTTCTTAATTTTCAGGCCTTGCTAAACTTCTCACAGACAGCAATACTGAATGTAACCAGACCTTTTCATTAGGGCTGAAAAACCTCCACAGACACTGACATCAACCTTCATTCCCCAACAGAAACATCAAACCCTGGCATCTTCCACATGCAAAGCTCATAACATCATGAAGGATTAGAGACCCCAAAAGCTACTTCAGTTATTTAACAGACAATAATGCCCCTGTCTGTAAGCTTTTCCTCACTTACACCCTAACAGTACACTGACAATATTATTAGAAGTTATTTTTTTCTTCTAAAAGGTAGACCCTAATTGTTCCCATGCACACAGAGGTTGTGTGTATAGATAAATAGATCTATCTGCTTCCAAATACTTTTTTGGAAGACTGAAGGTAAGAATAAAGATCCCTAAAGTTCTTCCTAAAATTCTGAATCTGAAAAAATCTGAGGTCAGCAAAGCTGACTTTTCAGCTACCATCACAAACTCTTCGTATGACAAGAGTTCAAAACTGTTGAGGAGGACAGGGGACCATAAAAATAAAGAGTGCATTTTAACATAGGCAGAAAGGAGCCAAATTAAGTTTCTAGCCACATTCTTTAATCTGTCTTTTCACGCAGCCAAGCAACAAAATTTGGAATTTGAACAGTAGTATTTTAAATGGGGTATTTTGATGTAACAAGTAGGAACATTTATGAATTCCATTAGAAAGTGATTAGAAGTGAAAGTGCAGATTAGGCATAATAATAAAAAAAAAAAAAGTACCCCCTTCCCAAGTATAAGGATGCAACATTGTCTCCAGGAGGCTTTCTAGAGTACTTTGTGTAACGATGAAGGACATATGGCCATCTACAAGATACTCATTAACAGCCTCTCTACCCATCCAAGCTAGCTCAAGCAGACAGTGCTGAAACCTTCATAGCGCATCACCAAAGCATGTTTTGTGTCAATGTTCATATTCAGACATCCTCTCATTGCTATTCACATTGTAAGAGTCTCCAAATCCTTCATTTCACAGGCACTACATTTTGCTATTCTAACATCTCTGGCTGTTTCATGAAGCTCAAGCCCTGGAGCGCCTCTCACTGACTTCCACATAGATTTGCATGCAATGTATCTGCCATTTAGGCAGTTGCTACAGAAACCTGCTCCTCTGAATAGGATTTTAAATCTTGGACTAAACTACAAAGCAAATTCATCACATGCAGATCCTTCCCAACACCCTGTTTCTATTTAACCCTAGTCTCTCTGCTAGGAAGTACTCTTTCCTGACACTCTGCATCCATCCTACCCCCAACTTCCCTTCCTTAAAKAGTCCAATTCCTCCCATAACAGCAATTCTCATCTAATATATTCTAAATATGCGCTAAACACTCAGAAGGAGTACTAGCAATTTCCAGCTGTGATGATCACATCCTGCAGCAGCCTTCTTTTTAAAAACCCATGGCTACTCAGTGTAACATACAGTTGCCTCTGAACCATGGGTTAGGTCATTTGCCATATCAGACCATCCACTTCACCTCTATATTTTAGGGTTTTTTTTAAACCATATTCTTATAAGTCTTTTCAAGATAACAGATATTAGGTGTTCCTTTAAAACATAGTATTGCATAGCAAGTGCTCCAATAATGCCATTCTGAGCCCTAGCAAGAAGTACAGGAGCTAATGAGATAGTCATGTGGTAACATGCAAAAATATATGATAAAATAAAACAAATGTGGATTTATTTTGGTGAAGGAAAGGGCACCAGAGGAATTTTAAGCATCATTTCTGGCCATCTGCATTTTCATCTCTGACACCCCTTTCTACTGCTGCTCTACCAGTAACCTGTGTGTTTCCAGCCTCTGTGCAACACCTCTTCTCCTGCAGAGCTGGTCTCTAGCCATAAATAGGTTGTCTTCAGAAGACAACACGCTAAGAAGCCCAGAAAAAAACTAGTCTGTAGCATGTCATAGTAGACTCCAGAGTGAGAAAACATTAAAAATGCAGGAGCACATAGTAATGTATAGCTACACAGCAGTGGTTTGTAAGAACAGCACTTAAGCAAAAGAAAGGGTGAGAAAAGGAAACAGGCAGCCCAATACCACATCTTAAGGATGAGGTTTTTGTCAAGGACATGGAAACTGCATTGCTCTATCAAGTGCAAATTTTCATTGCATGTCCCCTACTGAAAACTGGAAGGAAGAGGATTTTCTAAAGACTCCCAAATGAACAACTTCAGGAAATACATTAAGACTAAAAAAAATCAGCTGAGCAAGAAAACTTTTCTTCTTCTTAAATATAAAGCCTGTCAATTTAACTGATTAAAAAAAAAAAGAGAGAGAGAATAAAAGCATTTATCCCCCTGCCCCTGAATTGTCTGTATCTTTTTTTTTTTTTTTTTTTTTGTAAAGCTAATTTAACCCTGTGGATATTCTTATTGTTTGATACAGTGAGTATAGCAATGAAAGCTCAATGTGAGAATCTGAAATGCAGTATTTCAAATTGACTACCACATGCAGAGCAGCAGTTGTAATATTTCTATTTCCTCTGCTATTAGTCTAGAAACAGTAAAACTCCTGCTGGCTGTCTTATCAGAGATGTGGA
The DNA here is from genome assembly GCF_003343035.1 of Apteryx rowi. Taxonomy (NCBI): domain Eukaryota; kingdom Metazoa; phylum Chordata; class Aves; order Apterygiformes; family Apterygidae; genus Apteryx; species Apteryx rowi. The sequence goes on along the minus strand of NW_020448386.1, from coordinate 1,319,907 downwards.
CAAACTAAAGGAAAGATCAAGATCACCTCTGGTAAAGACAAGATGAACATCCCTGTACTTTAATGTAAATGCTCAACACTTCTGTCTCAATATAGAATGACTCATACGAAATTCAGCAGAACGTCTGGTCCTTGGAGGATAACCTTTCCTTTCCACCTATTTAATTCACAATGTACATTGTGTACTCTACACATTTATGTTTCATTCATGGTAAATATTCCTCTAGTGAGAGGAAGGCCTAATGCAAGAAATGTAAAGGTGCCATATATTAAAAATGCTTGTGATGGGAGATTATTTGTTTATCTGCAAAATCAGCTTAGGTTAGGAAACTCAAGGAAATTAAATACAAACTTACTATTCAGTGTAAAAAGTTTTTGAAATGAATTTATTTCACTGAGATAGGATTTTCAGTGGGACTTAAGGGGACTAGGCCCACAACTCAAAGTGAAGATGCTTAGCTTATATTTATAAATTCCTCGTGGTAGGCTGGAAGTGCTATTGATGAGACAGAGTTCATACAGCAAATTAGGAATAGATCCAGAATTTCCAGCTCCCAATTCAGTGTTGTTATAATTACATTATCTAACTAGCAATATCAGGAAAACCAGTCAAAACTCTTTTTGTTTGGTGGATAACTTTGATTCCAATTCACCTCTGTGTTTCTTTATACCTCAAGAAGCCAAATCCCTGTGGATGCATAATTGACAGATCCTACTAACATCTTGGAAAGTTTCGTTATGTTGAAGGTTTCCTCTTTAGTAATAGCAGAAATCAGACTAACTGGCATGGTAGTATGATGCACTTGTCCTTTGATCAAGTGTGTTTACTAGAGTTTCAGGTGAGCTGAAGAAATCCGATTGAAAATTTTAGCTAATGCCTTTGAAAACAGATTTGTAATCAGGAAGAAATGTTATTTTTATTGTGTTAAGTAGAAATGTGATAAAATGCAAGAGATCTTGCCTTCCACACTATTACATATTGTTTCGTATGCCAGTTGTTACCATCCCAATTTGGGAAGGGCTTCCTCATCGTTGCCAAAAACATCCCCATAACCATTTATTTTGGCTCATGCATGGTGATTTTTACCATGTATAGAGTGAAGCTTCAGGGTATTAGATGGACGATTATTTATGAATTCAGCTAGCCACAGTGATGAGCTGTTACTAATGTAAGTAACTGAGCTGGCTTCAGCAGTGCTACTTGCTTAAGTAATGATGAGTAATGAGTTCACAGGCTGATCCACAGTTTAACATTCACTAAATATGAAGGAAAGGACAATCCAAAAAGCTGTATTCTTTTCATTTTTTAATTCAGCATCATGATGCACATAACACATATATGTTTGCTCTGATACCACAGTTTATTATTACTGTCCATGAACTTTTCTCTTTTCTGTGTCTCTTTCTGACACATACATAAATCACAAGTTGTGATTACAACAGAAATGAAAGTTTTGTTTAAGGTCACGCCACAGTATCATGAGAAGTGAAAGAAAAATTATACAAATTGAAAAGGTAACATAACTTCCTGTGGTCATCTACTGCAGACTCCAAGTTCCCTTAACATGTTTCATCCCCTCCTTGTACTTTATAATAAAAGTTCCTTCAGAATAACAGTGAATACATATACCCTGTATTCTGGATTATTAGATATGATACAGTTTTTAAATATGTAGGGAAACTACATTCAGAACATCGAAGAGAGGCTTATACTTTTATATTTTGACTTTCCTCATAAAGCAGTGAATATTTTTTTCTGCCCTGACTTTAGAAGTTGCAGAGTTTCTGCAGAGTTTAAGAATTCTCTTTTGTATGAAAAGGAAGCAGTGGGTTTTACGCTTGACCCAAAGGGATTCTCTGTGCAGGGAAGTGAATATGTACTGAAACAGTGTGTCAATGGCTTCAAATACTGCAGTGAGGTTTGCTATAAAATGGGAGGGGCAGAGGGAGGGGGGTAATTGGGAAGATCCCAGAAGGGCAAAGTCCTATTCACAAGTGGTTGAAATTCATCAGAATGAAGAAGCAAAATTGGTTTTCAGGTGACAAGAGAGACAGGAAAAGTCATACGCCAGCTCAGGGACATGAACAGAGCAGCTTGAAAGCTCTTGCTGCTGGCTACCTGGAGAGTTCTTAAAGACATGTTCATGGCTTGTTATCTGTGGGAGAAGAGTTGGAGGGAGGAAAGAGAAAGGGTTAGAGCTTCAGGGTTAAAAAGTCCTCCGAAAACCTTTTTCCCCACAAATTCTATTTTGTGTTGAACAGAAGAACTGGGTTTTTGCAGGAAAGGAGAAATCCAGTCTGTGTTACTGTGCGTGTGTCTGTGTGTATACACAGATATATACACTATACATGAGTTTTAGTGTAAGTGAATATTTGTCTTTATATTACTTGCTAAGACATGGTGCATTTCTCTTATAGGCTCTGGAAGGGTTTCCTTGCATGTCTTTTGGGGACTCCACCTCTTGCAAACATCCATAATTGCATCAAGTTTTATTAAAGAGTTAGTAAATTGACCAGAAATTTCTAGGATTAACGCATAATCATGAGTGCACATAGAATTTACTACAAAAGGGGAATGATGTGCTTATGTGCAGGGCAGTAACACCAGTGGGACCTCACRCAGTCAGTCAAACATATTTTTGGGCCTCAGGTTTACTTGACTTAAGCAAAATATCAAATTGAGGTTATATCCCCAAAACATGCTTGGCAGAAAGGGAGGAGAAAGTTATCAGTATTATTTAGCAGTCATATGAGTTCATGAAAACCCACTTCTATGGCCCATCATGCTCTGTCATCTATGATACAGTCCAGAAATTATATACATAGCTGTTATAATTGATATTGCTATATTTACAGTGCAGCTTACTTTCAGTCAGTTAAAGAATTTTTTTCTACCCAGAAGTGTATCCTTACTTTCTTATAAGAGTATTGTTGTGGACAGCATAGCCTAAATATATGTGAGGCAAAGGGAAAATAGCTTTCAGTGGCTCAGCTGATATAGGCTAGAAAAATCAGACAAGATTTGGAGTATCAAGAAGCCTTTGTGTGACCAAAAGCTTTTTAGTTTTCACCAGTCAATGGGCCTAACCAAAGACATTATTTCTGGCTCCAAATCTTACCTTTTGTTCTTATATGAGGGATGATCTCGATCTAATTGGTGGATTTTTTACTAAAGACAGATCCTTCCACCATTCATGGACAGAAAGCCTGCCTGTGGGAACATGGCTGAGCCCACAGGAAGATGGGAGGGATTCAGAGGGCCCCGGTGAGGGTCCAAACCTGTGTGCAAGCCATGGCAAACGGCATTCAAGGACTATCTCCAAATCTGTCAACTGATGCACAAATGGGACTGGGACAAGAAGTTTGGGAAACTAGTTCTCTCTGGTTTTGTTTTTCCTTTGGAGAGGAGGATGAAAAAATCCTATTGCAGGGCCTGCAGAGGACTCTGAAGATGTTAGGACATCTGAGAGAAGGTCTCTAAAAGTTAAATGTCATCTAAATTTCTTCCTTGTAAATAGACCTTTCTCTAGGTTAAAAATAGGAATTATTGCCTGTAAGTAATTGATCATATCTTCCAGACTCCCTGACTGAAGTGAGTAGGGATCAAAATGAGAATCTGCATTATCTGCTGTGTTCTCTCTGCTTCCAGAAGAAGAAATGAATCCTCTTTTCTTGCTTCAACTTATTTCCTTCTCTGTTTCTGATCACTAAATGGTATTTCTCACTTTCCTCCCCATTTGTGAGAGAAGGGGGACAAATGGCTCCTTGGTAAGTGGTCTCATTGACATCATGGTTCACAATGTCGGTATTATATTATCTGTTTTTTTCTCTGTGTGGGGACCTCAGCTAGTTCAGGACTGACTCTTTAGCTGTTATCAGTTGTTAAATGTACCTTTCAAGCTCAGAATGAGCTCCATTGTCTTCAGCTAAACAATTTGTCATACAATTCAGGTAATGTGCCTAACAGTGTACTCTTCAACTCTGCAGAGGGGCTACTCTGTCGCATATAAGAATGTGTTTAAAAGAATGAATTAATCAGGACCTTCCATTTCTATCTGCTCTAATTTCCTTCCATAAATCATCTTCCTTTATTGCCTCCTTAATTGCCAAGCTATGACCTCGTGTTTGGTAACCTTTTCTTTTATCTCTTTATTACCCTAAATGATTTGCACATATCATCTTTAATTGACACCTCAGTGTGACATCAGCAAACACAGAGGAAATAGACTACTGAGAACAGCACAATGTCCTAGTCATTCCATCCATTATGTTTCACAAAACCGCTGAGGACATTTGGGATTTTTAAGCGTCTTTGGCAGGACTTTGAGTAGAGAGTTCTGAATTCAGCTCACAAGAAAAACAGACCATTTCTCTAATCAGCAGCAAAGAAACTCAAATCTGCTTTTAAATCTTGATGTCAATCATTAGTAAATTTGCACGAATGCACATGGCCCACTAGGAAATAAATAGGGTGTTTACAGCCCCAAAGGACCTGGGGTATATTCTGTACCTTTTCCCTTTGAGTGCTCAGTAGGATAAGATACAAAATTTCATGTAAAGTATTTGGAGTATAAAGGATTTATATACTCATAGCAGTACAGGCTATGTTGAGATGGGAAATATTTTCCACCAAAAAAGCTTGAAAATCTTCTTCCCTCTCCTGACAGCTATTTTTCCTTTATAAATTCATGCATACTGTGATCAAAACAGATCTATAGACACAAGTGTTTTCAAACTAATATTGCTGGGCACTGTGTCTAATGCAGTCAAGCCAAACAAAGGTGTCTAAAATCTTCCTTAGAATAAAGAAGCAAGAAAAATTAGGGAGATAGGGAGGAACTTCCATGCTATTCTTCCCTCCCACTACACAAAAGTTAGAGCCACAGCTCAGCGTTTTTAAAATTTAGCTATTTCCAAGAAGGTTTTCTATTGTTTGGTACATTAAAATGCTATAAAATGGAAAGTTCAGAAAGACTGTATTAAAACAGTTTTAATAGCGTAGAAATTTCAGTGTGTGCTGTGTGAAATGTAACATTGCACGCTGTTCTGTGTGACCTTGCAAGAATAAGTAACAACAGGGTAGCTAAGCCGTGTAGCTTAAGACCTCGAGCATTGCTTTGAAAATGTAAGAAAAGTCTAGAGGTATAAGGCATAAGCCTGTAGCCTCACCTCTGAATTTCGTTACGTATTGAGTTTRTCAAACCTTTAACATTATTCTAAAGAAAAGTCTTTGTCCTTGAACAACCACCATAAATTGGCAGATTTAAGTCATTGGCCTCCTGCAATGCTGAGATCGAGAAGAAAAAAAGTGATGTGGAACAGTTTTGCTTCTCTAGGTAGGAAGCAGCTAAGAAGGTGGAGCCAGATCTTCTCAGAGGTTATTTATCATGCAGGAAAGTTTGGTTTGGTTATTATTATTTTGGCAGGATTTCAAGCAAAGCAGAACTATGCTTTAAAATGTACTTCTGTGCTCTCGCACTACAGTGCACCGAGTACCCTCAGTGCAGTGCAGACATTTCAGATCTTGTAACGTATCTCAGTGTTCTGCAAATTAGTTTACAAGTGGTATGTCTAATATCTCAATAACAGCATATTCCAATATAAAATATCAGCTAGAAAAACAGGAAATGGAAAATGGCTTCTCTAGCAGCATCATCTAAATGTGCTATGTAAGTCCCAGGAAAGATCAGGGAAAATATATAAGTAAGCCAAGTAGACTGAATTCATTATTAAGCTGGTATTTAACTTATAGTAATTGTGATTTTTTTAACAAACATAATGGGTAGGATTTTTTACAGCTATGCACTTTTCATCATCCATCCAGATTGAATAATTCTGTACATAAATGCCTAACAACATACCTCCATGTTCACATGCATTTATAGGTAATGTCATGACATTCACATAGAGAAGTTGTAATAATGTGTCCCTATGACAAAAAAAAAATCACTTTTTGATACAAATAATAATTGGCTTTGACATCTTACCTCATTTGCTTCCATTGCATCACATCCAAAATTACCTTCACAGAATCACAGAATGGTTGAGGTTGGAAGGGACCTCTGGAGATCATCTAGTCCAACCCCCCGCTCAAGCAGGGTCACCTAGAACACATTGCACAGGATCGTGTCCAGGTGGGTTTTGAATATCTCCAGAGAAGGGGA